>NW_011337184.1:552422-555606 GCF_000735185.1 Notothenia coriiceps
TGTCTGCCATTGCCAGAGCTAACGGCATGAGTAAACTTGAAATTAAGTTTTCTTTTCATGTTCTGAGAACAATTTCTGGAGGATGTTTCAATTTTTTCTTTTCAGCCAAAAGCAATTTACAAACAGGGAGAGCACATTTTCCTTTATCATTTGGCTGATGTACCTGCTTTGTTTTATATCTGGGAGGTACAAGAAAGACACGCTTTTGGTATAATCCCCTTTAGCTTGGAATCAGCAGTATATCACTTTGTTTGAAAATATTAAAGAAGAAGAAAGAGTACCATATCAAATATGAAAAAGGCAGGCTATTGATTACTTTGGGAGTTTTGAGAAACGGATGGCACGCTGTCCGCTGAAAAAAACTGTTCATCTAGAAACACATTCAATAAGAACATTCTCCTCCAAGGTTGCGATAAATGGGAGCGTGTGGCGCAGTGGGTTGTGCCTTGGGTGTTCGGATCCAGGAGCACAGGTTCAAACCCCACTGCAGTCAGCATTGTCGTTTGTGTCCTGTGGCGGGATGCCCACAGTATTGAGTATGTAGTCACTTTGGATACAAAGCGTCTAACAAGTGACATGTAATGTTATTTTAAGATTAGAAAATGTTTAGATGTTGCATCTACCAACTATACTGCAAGTACTGTTATCAACAATCATGCTGATTAAATTACAGTGTTTTGTATGGCTTTGTACAAAGAAAAACGTTCAAATTGGGTAAAGCCACCTGCTAACTGAGTGGAAGGCCATTTTAATTGATCAATTTAAAATGCAGCAAACTATATTTAAACTCACGCTTTCTATGGGCTAGCGCTCATTATTTTGTATTTGATTGTGTTTTTATTTAGGTCTTAATTGTGTACACATGTAAGAATGTGTCTTTGACTGTTTATATATACATATTTTTATATTTTATTCATTTTATAGTACATTTGTTTTTACATTTCAGGATTGTGGCAAACAGTTAATTTCGATCCTTCTGTCTGTACACACAAACTGGAAGATTTACAATAAAGTTTACTTCTCGCTTGTACGTGATAGGCCAAAGGGGCGGAACAATCGCTCTAAGTGGTTGCCCCAATCACAACAGAGCGGCCAGCTAACCAATCAGAGCAGACTGGGCTCTGGTTTCAGACAGAGGGTGAAAAGAGGTGCTGCAGCACAGGCAGTGTGAGAGAAATAAAGAGCTTTTTGAACATTAAAAAAATACTGCAGTTGCACCATGTGCTCAAGAAATATAGCAATACATATGTCAAAAATATTCCACATTTTAATATCGGAACATTTAAAAATAGATTTTCATAGTTACATTATTAATCACATTTGATAAAGGGTTGATGGCATTTGTTGTTGTCAAGTGAACATTTATAAGATTTCGGATTATCTGTGTGGGCAGAAATGTTCAAAGGGCAAGAAAGTACTTAATAACAACATTTCCAACATTTTATTGACATACGTTTCGTTTTTTTGAAAAGCCATGCTCACAAACAATCCAGTGAGATATCAAAGTACAGACACTTATCCTTAGCCAAGCAGTGTAGGAGTGGGATGGTAAAAGGGTCGCAGTAAACATATTAAGATACAACAGGGGACTCATTAATTTATCCGTTTGGCTTTAGCTGTTTCCGCCAATCTTCCTAGGTGAAAAATTGGAAATCTGTTTGGCCACAAGCTTTCCTCATTATTTATCCTTTCTAAGGACAGTGTAATTGATCTTGGCGCGGAGAGAAAACCACAGGCAAACTGATAAGTAATTACACACTCATGAAAATGATTCTTACTTCGATTACTAAACCACACCAAAGTGTTTAATCACGTCCATAAATGTTAAACTGCAATGACACTTGGGGAATATATGATATCTGGCTGGTTGATGAGGAAAGGGGAATGTATACTCTCCGAGAGGAAAGGTAGGAAATTGAAAAATAATCTCTACCGCTTTAAAAGTTTTGTCTGGGAGCAAGATAAGGGACAGAAGTTGTGATAGAAAGGAACTGTATGCACTCACACTCCGAAGTTGAAATTAAACAGTACATATGGAGACACCGCTTCTGCATTGCCCCAAGTGATACAAACTATTTCACACAGCTTCTCCTTCGTAAAGGACTGTGTAGTCGGAGACACTCTTTTATGCATATCTTCAAACTGAAAATATGTACAAACAGACAAAAAGAAAATGAGCACGTAAGGTCTATCCTTGAAACTCTAAATGATAATTTGTGTATCAATTGCCTACCCTTTTTGACCTTGGATTCATGAAGTAAAGTTCTTGAATGCCTCCGTGACATATGAAGGGACTAAATAGTCTTAAAGACAACAACAGTCTACTTGTCGTTGTTATTGTTTATGTGGAAGGCTTAGCAAGGATTCAGCAAAAATGCATGTGTTTGTGAAACGGTAAACATATATATATACCACTGGATAAATGAGACTGAGAAATTATTATCCACAAGTTTTGTGAGATTTTTTAGATGGAAGATTTCACTGTTGCTCTTGTGAAACACTCATTCATGAAGAATACAGTATGCTCTGTTTTTGGATATTTCGTTCTAAAAACAACTTTTTCTTAAAGAAGTCAAGGCAACAAGGTGTGAATAATAATGTTGGGGGTAAAGAGTACACAATGCACCACTCTACTGTATGTACTGTATACAGAAGAGCATACATGCCAACCTTTCCAAATCCAAAAGAGGTAGGTTTGCGTGCGGCAAATGTGCACGCCCAAATTAGGTAATCAGAAGAAATGGAACCAGTAATTACATGTACAAACCATATATTTAACATATATTGCATCATCTTTTTCAGAAAAAGTGGTAGTTTGGTGAAAAGTGACATCAACGACATGTCTGGTCTGTAAAATGCCCGAAAAGTAAAAGAATGGGAGATAAATATCCCAAAGTCTCCACGGAGATAAATATCCCAAAGTCTCCACGGAGATAAATATCCCAAAGTCTCCACATTTTATTATATTTTGTATGTGTTTCTGGTCCTCTTTCAGTTGAGACAGTGTAGATGAAGGATGTGTCAGGATGTAGAACTCTTGTTGTGAAATAGTCTCTTTTTTAACGTCCTTTACCGTGAAGAGTACGTCATAAAGACTAAATCAGCGTTGTGTTTCGTATAAAAGTGGAATCTGAGATTATACGTAATGTTGTAGTTGTTCTTATACTTGGCACCGAGAAATAGG
>NW_011337184.1:555651-562973 GCF_000735185.1 Notothenia coriiceps
AATCCCCAGCAAATGCTGGTGCGCGACGGACCCAACATTTCCCAACATCTTTGGCAGAAATGGCGCTCACCATTTAAGGCGGGGCCCGCATATGACGCACACCTGTTAGCTGCTTCACAATTCTTCTTTTTCCGGGGCTAGGAAGGATTCTTGCCTCGCTTCTGAAGGACCAGACTCGGAGGGACATGTCCTACCAAGGAAGCGTCCTCGACATTGAGAAACACCCTGTGGCTCATGTTCTAGTTTGCAAACCTTATAATCAACATTTTGGAACAGTGAGTTCTTCTTCTGGTCGAGAGAAACACATGAGACTAGGTGGCGTGAAAAGGGGCCAAAAGGGAAAAGATTCAATAAAAAACTACGCCTTTAGGTCACTTTACAAAGTAATGGAGTGAGAAAGAGTGAGATTAAACTTGATCTGCATCATCAGTGTCTGATCTGAAGTACCATCATGATGAAAATATGGATGCGTATCAAAGGATGCATGTCAAATGCCCTTTTTCAGATGCTCTCCAATGACCTGGAGATAAGCAGGTATTATAGTTTTACATATTGTTTGAGGATTTCAGTTCAACACTTTTTTATTTTCTTACTGCTGCCCAGAGTTGCTCTTGTGTGTCAAACTCACAGCATCATGATTGTTTCAGACAATCATGTACCACAGAAGTGATGTTTTTGTTACAGCAATATATTGTGAAAGGGAAGACACAAACAATTATTAAACCTGCTTCTACATTCATGTGTCTTCAAATGTTTATAAAAACACCAACACATTATTAAGGATACACTTCCTTCTCCTTCACTTGACATTGAGGGACACTTACGGTTAATGTTTTGTCATCAGTGGAGAGCTGAGATTTACAAGGTCTACATTTAGCCTTGCAAAAATAAATACACATGCATGGTACTGATTGTGACTTGAATTTTTTTTATCGCTGAAGAGTATTTCCCAGAGGAGTCGACTTCTCATCACTTCTCAACCCCAAACCCCTGTAGTTGCTGAACTAATTGAGTGCAATGAGTAATAAAAATGCTTATTCTCCCTATTCTAATCAAATTTGACTCAACCAATGGGAATCTAACAGAATCACACAAATTGGCACATTTGTCTTGTTTACTGTCCCACACCTGCCAATGACAGACAGCTCCTGTTCCTAGCTCAGGAAATGAATCACATTTGGAGCCTGACTTGGTCCTAATAGTTCCTTTTATGCTTGCAGATAAAGAGTAGTGCTTCAACTTAGTTTTCTGGTAAATGTATTGTTGGGTCTACGAAATATGAGAAAAGAGCACAAGGCGATTTAAAAAGCTTGTTTTGTCTGGCCAACATTCAAAATGTCAAATGCATTCAGTTTGCTATGATGGAAAATAACAAAGCAGCACATTTTTACACTTAAGAAAACTGTATTACTTTTCTTTTCTTGCTTGCAGAGCCCCACAAGAGAGCTCTGGCGATGTTTAAAGAGCTGTATAACCATTGTTTTCTCCGTTTCACGGCAGAGATGCAGTGCAAGTCAATAGCTCTCTGCTCGAATCAATAAGACATCATGTATGAAGGATGCGGGGGAGAATCGTTCCTACACAATGCACCAGGACCCTCAGCTAAGCCCACATGAATTCCATATAACGTGCGGCATACAAAGATATAATTAACTGTAATTGTTAATATGCTCCGTGTGAAATGTATTCTGTTCTCTTGACCCAGCGCTGAGCTAATTAACTTATTAGGAGCAGAGGGCAGCGTAGAATCCTGCATTCAGAAGGTCCCTCCAGGAATTAAGTTTAACATCCCTGTGTTAGGCCTTCTAACTCTCCGCTCTAAGCCTCTCTCCTCTCAGCTCAGCTTGCCCACCATCCAATTAAATCCAGAAAGCTGTTTCTACAGCCGGGGAAAAAAAGGACGTGTGCAACAGCCGTGCTTAGCATGCATGCAGACATGTTACAGATTGTTCTCCTAACAATTACTATTACTTAGGCACTAAGATCTTTCTTGTTTGCAAGTGTACAGTTGGGTATATGTGTGCAAGATTTGTTTTGTGAGTTATTTTCGTGTGTTTATATGACTTTGTTTTTATGCTTCATTATTCTGTGCGAATTTCCTAATGAGTTTACCCTAACCAAAGCCCCATATTGTCTCTCTGTGGATCAGTAATGAGTTGTTTTTCCAAGCACAATTATCCTTTGTTATAGTCAGCGTTTTTCAAACATGTTTGCATTAAACAAGAGTTAATAATCCAGGGAACACGTTTGTAGTTAGAGTTTGTTTGCATTTTAAGTCATTTGCACTGAGGTAATTAAAAAGGAGGCAGTTGTTGGTATTTTGTAGGTTCACCAAACAAACCCAACTCGTTTGCTTATTTCAATACGCAAATTAAGACTGAAGATGCTAAAGCTTTGAATTTCACCAGAGGCAGCCCAACTTAAAGGCAGACGCTCATAAAAAGCTCAAATAATCAAAGTGTGTTTACAATGATTTAAATTTCCTTTGGACACAGCTCTCCCACCTCTCCCATTTATATCACGCACAGATATTTAGTTCCTCTCATCATCCCTGCTTATTCTCTCTCATGTGCATGCCGGTCGCACCAATAATTTCCTGCTCAGAGGTAAAACTCACTTGATCCCCGAGAACAGAAGACTTCATGAACCCCCCCGCCAGTCTTACTCTGATGACGTCTATCTGACTTGCTCAGTAACGCTTAAGGGGAGGATGAGTTTGTAGATCTTGTGCACCCTCTTCCTGCCCTGTGGAAACCCCACAGCGACACAGAGTATAGAGCTAATCACTGATGAACCCTTTGACACAGAAATGCTTGACATGCTCCTCGGGGTCCGGACTAAAGACTTCCCTAACAAGCTCTCGCACGCTCACCCAGGGCTGTATTAAATCCAAACGTTGGCACCTTTCCTAATTACTGAGCACATACCGGGAGCCAAGTGGCGCTTCCTAACCTGGGCTGAACCCCCCTCTGCAGTGCAGCGTCCCCTGAGTATGGGATGATATAGGAAATGCAGAATTCAAATTAGGCTGACAGAGAGCAATTACCGCGGGAAAAAAAGATCCCTTACTCTTTGGGAAGAAACGCATCAAAATCCAGATACAGTGTATGAGAACTTTTTATCCACTTCCTCTCATTTCTACGTGCTTCGTCCACCGCCCTCACTTCTTTCACGTTATTATCCCTTTTTCTGTTTTCTCACTGGAACACAGGTCTTATGTAATTTTCTCCATCTCTCTCCCGATAGGTGTCTCTTATCTCACATTTTACCTCGCAGCTTCTTTTTCACTTCTTTCTCTTCAATCTTTTCCTTGCCCTCCCCTGTGTGTGTGTGTGTGTGTGTGTGTGTGTGTGTGTGTGTGTGTGTGTGTGTGTGTGTGTGTGTGTGTGTGTGTGTGTGTGTGTGTGTGTGTGTGTGTGTGTGTGTGTGTGTGTGTGTGTGTGTGTGTGTCGTAGTGTGTGTGTACGTGTGTCGTAGTGTGTAGTGTGTGTGTACGTGTCGTAGTGTGTCGTGTGTGTAGTGTGTGTGTGTGTGTGTGTGTGTGTGTGTGTGTGATGTGCAGAAAGAATAGATGGTTGTTTCCACTGCATTGCCATCAGTGGGCTATAATTGATGATAGCCATAGAATAGAGAGCCCTATTAAAAGCCTATTTACAGGATCTCCGAACGCATCGACGATGCTTTTACTGTTGTTGACATCGACTTAACAGTTATGAGATTGCATTTTCAGGGGCTACGCGAGGCAGTTGTGAATAAACAACATAGGAAACTATTGTTTGTGAATTCCTGTTTTGTACTCCCCAAATTAATGTCACATTGTGCTTCTTGCACTCGGTAAACATCTCCGCAATCATTCATATTTTGCGGCCAACAGGTTCCAGGATGTAATTGGAAAAATATTATTTATTACTTTTCCTGCACTTAATCACCTTGATGTGCTTTGTTCATATCCATGTATCAATCAATGCGGCCTCTCTATCGGTTCTTTCATTCCGTCAATGCCTCTCGTGCTCATTAATGTACAGCCAGCAAGGTGAGGTGATAGATATATGTAAAGTATTGTGATGCTGTGAGATGTTGATTACACTGCCAATAGGCCGGGTTAATTATTATGTGCAAGAGTCACACATCTCCGCTGGATTAATTGAAAGCTCTCAGCATGTCTGTGTAAGTGGCTGTCCAATCTGTGAGTCTGTGTCCTCTCATGTCGTCTCTCTATTGCTCATCATCAGCCGCTGCAATCAACTGCTCTCCTCTTCCCTCTTAAAGCTTTTTCCATTTTTATCCGTCTCGTATCATTAGCTTATCAACCCCTTCCTTCTCACATTATGGCGGAATATGTTGTGCTGAAAACCTTTATTGTAAAGCACTTGGAAAATCAATTATTACTCTGTAACACAATACGGCACATTTCCCCTCCCATCTCCACTCCTTCGCTTCCTTCCTCGTCTTCTCCATCAGAGCCATCATGTGGGCTTTGTGTCTTATGTTCGCCCCAGGATGTCAAATTCAATCTCAAGCGCCCCAATTCAGCGGTAGTAAAAACCCCGTCCGTCGCTTTAGCCTCAAAAGCTGCTTCAGCCTCCGCTTGGTCAGATAAATCTTAGTAGCTCATCCTACTCCTATTTTCTTTTCATCCTGGACCCCCCGGTGGCCCACATTAGAGCCTGCAGATGGCCAGGGGAGATTTAGCCGCTGCAATCCATCAACGTTATGTAGCCTGAACCACTGGACGGCCGCTCCGCTAACCTCTCCTCCAGCTGGACCGTCCGGCCCTCCTTCAGGCCGGCTTCAGCCAAGCTTGGCCCACTTTAGTAAACCTTTAGCCCCGCTCCGGCCTCTTCACGCCCGGTGCCAAAATCAGCTCTCCTTTCAATTCTTATTGAACCAACATGAACCGAGCTGCTCCCTCTTGACAAGGTCGACTAATTGTCTCACATCTTGCCTTTTAAGGTTTGTAACTGTCAAGTAAGAACATGATCTGAGCACAATTCTGTCGGCCCTTTTTATTCAGTCACGTACACTAGCAAGACTCGGTTTTGCCAGACATCTGCCGTGGATCATTTATCCGCTCCCCTCAGAGAGTGCCAGGCTAAACAAGTTTCAATTGATGATACAAGGATGAGTTATTCTAATAAGAAAGTTAATGTTCTTATTATACGAAAACAAGCGGACGTTCTCACGCTGGCCTGAGACAAACATGAAATGAAATACAGGACTACTTTGAACACATCAAGCTGCCGGTGTCTGCTACATTTAACTGTGTTACATCTGAATTAAATTAATGGTCAACCGAAAGCTTAAATGGGCTCTGTGATTAAGTCCCAATGCTTCTGGTTTTCTTCAGTGGCGGAGAGTTTTGTTTTATCTGATGTTCTCTGAAACGGCAGTAAATCATAAATTATAGGGGAAGGCTTAATATGTTATCCCCCCGTTGTGATGTAACCAGTTTTCTTTATCCCCATTCCTAGGATTGATAACGTGGGATGCACCACTTGGAAACAACACAGCATCTCGAGCACACCTCTCTAAAAGAAATGGTCTTCTTCCCGCTACAGGCTGATAGACACGGAGTTAGATTGGTTCTGTTGAATAAGAGATGAATCTCTTTTGGTGTCACTGTGCAGCTATGACCTCTGAAATATCATTATCTACAGGGGGAGGGAGGTTAACGTCTGTAATATAGCCTGAATACAAGAGAGGGCTTCCACAAGTGAACATGATCCTGCTTATTACCGGTGTATCTCGTGAAAAAAGGGTGTTTTATTCTACTGTCACTGTGGCATGCAGTGTGTGAGAACGCCCAGACACACCTAATGACATCATTTGTTTTCCACAAATATGATGTGCAGCCGGAGGCGTAATTGCAATGTTTCAGTTTGTGATTACAATGGGAAGAAATAAAAGGGAATTTAATCTTGTTCTTCCGTCCAATAAGTGGATGTTAGCAAAGCGTGTGAGATAGCATGGAGGCAAAAGTGGTCAAAGTGGGAGAAAGTCCTTGAGTTGTGCACGTCTTGGGCCCGGATGTATTTAATGTTTCCTCCCAATGACCACTGTTCAATTAGCATTTTTCTCTATATTTTCCCAGGGACTTGTTTGCTTTCCAATAAACTTAAAAACATATATATTGTTCTTCTTAAACTTAGACCCACATACTTAAGTCAAATGAAGACAGAATATTCAGCTAACCTGCTCAGACAACTTGATAATGGACAGATATAATCACATCATAGTTTTACCTTGAAATGAATCATTTATTAACTTGCAATTTCGAGTCGTCGCTTAATTGATTCATATTTCACTCAAGGTCTGAAACAGACGGAATCAATAATTCAGCTAGAGTGGATGTCGGCTACCTGCAGGCATTCCTCCAGTGGCTTACTGATGGATGATATCGAAGAGTCTCCTTCAGCATTCAAGTCAAACATTTGCTATGAACTCCCTGACGTGAAGACATCCAAGAATGATTGTTTTATTCGTTGACTTCGCAACTGGGTTGACTGTAAACTAGGTCAGATTGATGGTGTTGCGTCAGAGGATCAATGGAAAGATTTGTTTTCCTTAGATTGTGATATTGGTTAACCCTTAAAGGCAAGCACTTGGCAATAAAAAGAAAGCCTTAATTGCTATTGTCTAATGTATCTAAAATGACTAAATGTCCAACTAACAATCTGAAGACACATGGCCCATTTAGGGTTTTCTTTTTTATTTGACCCTTATTTCACCCATATTACATTCATGGTAAACACACTTTACCCCCATATTGCACCTATATTACACCAGTATTACAACCATCCTACGACCATATTTTACCGTTATTACACCTTTTGATCTGATATCTGTAGAGCATAGGCATCAAAACACAAGTATATCTGTAAGTGATTGTCCCTGTTTTATAACCTTATCTGAACAATGTATCTTCCTATTATACTGTTTTTCATCAATATATTATAGGTCTCAGATATATACAAAACATGTCTCTGAAGTGTTTGGCTCCAAACACCAAACAGATCATTGCAGCATTACCCATAATCCCCTCTGTTTCAGCCCTGTTTCCAAAGTGTTGATTCTCTATCTGTTACTTTAGATCAGGGGTGGGGAACCTTTTTCCTCTCAAGGGCCATTTCAATTTTTTCAACATCCTCCGAGGGCCGTACAAATTATTGACCTCTGCTTAAAAATACTAAAATCACAGCCCATTCATTTCGCCTTTCTTTCATGCTTTGCAAAGAAAAAGCAACGTCTTAATCCAGATATTTGACCATGACCCGCGCATTCATGCACAGAAAGATATGGACACAAGATGTGTGCAAATGTAT
>NW_011337184.1:563305-573165 GCF_000735185.1 Notothenia coriiceps
GGAACGATATAAGTGTCGTTGTTTTGAGAAATTGTACGTACACGTGTTAGTTTACTTACAGCGGGACGGTGGGAGCTATTATTTTGCTGTGTACCCGTCATCGCTGGTGTTGTAAAGCGGAAATATAGTGACGTCTCTCTCAGCGACCCGCCGTCTGCGACGCTACGAGGTCTGTCAACCCGAAAGAGAAATAGAAACATGCTCGTCGAGTCCTTGCTATGCAGACCGACGCTGCGAGCACGCCGTCGGAGCGGCAGACCCGTCCCCGTCTTTTCGTCGGGCCACCGAATCTGAGACCCCCGTGGCGCCGAGGTCCCTGACCGGAGTCGCGAAACACCCCGTCGCCGAAGACCGACGTCTGAAGTGGAACAACCACAGGAGGAACGACGCTCCACCCGCTCTACTCCGCCTCGCAACGGAGAACCGTCGACAACAAGTCCCAGAACAGTACGAAACCGGCCGCAGTCTGTCCCCAAGCGTCACAAAGAGTGTCGCAGCTCGTGTAACCTTTGGAAAAACCCGTCGACGCTCGTACCGACTTACCACTGTAGTTTCTTCTTCTCTCTTTAGTGTCTACAGTCTGTACAGAAAAGTTTATCAAATTCTGACGTGGAAAAATGAACACTAAGAGTATGATACATGGGAATTTTCCAGTGGACAACACGTTTATTGAAGCAGTACACAAGTAAAGTCTCTGAGACTTTCAATTCCTTTGTTTCTAGAGAGTCGAGAAAACACGGACTAGGTAAATATGAATTTTTGGGACAGACTTTTACTCGACTAGTCGGTAAAACCGGTGAAATACTATAGTACTTGTGCTAAACAACCGAACACATTGGTAATCGGTTAGTGGTTGGTTCCATCTGGGGAGTTAGGTGGAATAGTGGCGTACTAGAGAAGTGCTCCCCGGTAGGCCCCTCACCGAGGGAATAAAAGTTAGATTTCGTCGCCCCACCCGCTTGGGAGCGCGGGGGTCCGCATATGCCGGGTGGCTCTGTAAACCATGCCGGGAGCTCCATTAAATATTTTGTGCATCGTTTTTTCTTTTTTCTTTTTTAATTTCTTTAGATCTGGCGTTTTGTTTGTTTCCGTTCACGGACAAAAGGACTTGTTCCAGTCCCAGGAACTTGTCGTTGTGCTCGATTGGCACAGTAATGCCACCATGTACAGAGCAGACTCGCTCCCCACAGGTCAAGACCTGCCTCTCCCGTCGGTCTATCAGCCGAGCGGCCGTGAAGTTTCCGTCGATGAGTTATTCGCTGCGGCATGTACGGCGTCAAAAACCGCACCGGACACGAGAAATCAACTCTTCGCGTCACCGTTTTTAGAACAAGTTAACGCCGACAGTATTTGGACTATATAGCACCTATCAGCACACGGCAATTCAAAGTGTTTTACAAATGAAAATAAAAGACATTTAAGAATAAATACAGCAGAAACACATTATAAAATGGCATTTAAAAACAGGCATTAAAAAGCAAAGATAATCAAATAAACACAACAGGTATCGAATACATGAATACAAGCCGTACTGCAGTGTGGATATGAACAGCTCACTCAAATGCAGCGGCAAAAAGATACGTTTTCAGTCTGGATTTAAAAGTATTAAGAGTTGCAGAGGACTTATAAGACCTATAAGAAGTACTGACAAACATTCATGGAAAAAAAGAAAATTGAATCCGTGTGTGAGAGACATTTTCCTCCTTTCCATGGCTTGCCAAAGTTGCATATTTCTTTGCTGTAACTTTGCCAGTGAAGTAATTACACTTTCCAGGACACTGTGGCTATTAGATGAAGATGTGAGGCTAAGTTGAATAGACAATGCTCAATTAAGCTGAACAAAACATTAGTGGATCAAGTTGGCTGCATGGGGCCTCTATTTGATTCAAGCGGCCGGATTCAATTCACAGCTACCCATGCGTGACATGTTTCCTTGTGTTAGTGCTGCGGAGAGCAGGTGAAACACAGCGGTCGTACTATCAGCTGTCAGGATCTTTATACCCTGCGGTACCATGTGCTGCGTCTGGCTGTCAACAGGCTACACATCCAGCCTGTTGGAGGAGATACTCTGCGTTCATTAGTCTAATAGCATAACAAAATGTGGGAAATTTAAATAATTCCAAGCATTTAAAAGCTAATTTGTAAGCCTAATGGAGTTCGACCAAGTGTTAGACCCCTGAAAGCTCACCACTAAAAATAATACTTGTAATGTATGAATTATAAAGAGGGGAAACATTAGGTTACTTTTTTATGTCCCAGTTGGACGGATGATTAGGCAGCTAATGCAATATGGAGACAGGTCTTGTGACAAGTTTAGAATGCATTTAGTAAGGTTTTTGTGGCACAACAACCAATACGTAAGAGAGGATTACTTGAAATGGATTCAACCTGGTTTTTTTAATAATTATTTTGCATTAAAGTGAATAGTATGTTCCCAAATAATATCAGGCATAAGCAAGGCTGAAAACATTGTATGCCACTTTTGAATTACTTGTTGTTTTGCTCTCTTTTGGATAACACGCCAGGATAATTTGCTTAAAGGGGCCTATTCTGCTCATTTTCAGGTTCATATTTGTATTTGGTTCCTCTACTGAGAAATGTCTCCATGCTTTAATGTTCAAAAAGCTCTTTTTTTTCTCATACTGCCTCTTTTCACCCTCTGTCTGGAACCAGAGCCCAGTCCGCTCTGATTGGTTAGCTGGCCGGCTCTGTTGTGATTGGTCAACTCTTACGGCCCGTCCACACGGCGGCGCGGGTTGAAGCTTCAACGCTTCTGCCCATTCACTTTGAATGGGGTGACGTCACGCTTTGCCGAACTGCATTGTGGGAGCGTTGCTTTGCTCGCTTCAAAAGTTGAGCAATGTTCAACTTTTGAAGCTTCGGCGGAAGCGCCAGCCAATCAAATCATATGCCAGTACAAGCTCTAGCCAATCAAACCGCGTGCTTGTGTGTCCGGGGCGGGAGATTCATGTGATTGGTTGTTGGTCGAGTTTCAGACACGCCCACCGGCAACCTTCAACGCACGCCGCCGTGTGGACGCTGCGTTAGAGATGTCCCGTACAACGTTTTGGAGAGCTAGCCAATAGAAGCACAAGGGTTACATAGTGATCCCTATGGAGGGACATTTGGTATTTTAGCCTTAGCAGACCATTTACCTGCACAAAAACCTCTATAACACACTACAGGAAAGGGAAATCCCAAAAAGCATAATAGCTCCCCTGTAAGAATGAATAATAGTCACATAAAATGCAAAGTACTCTTGCTAGCCATGCACAAAAAAATCCTCGTGAAAAGTATATCTATGGTGCTTCACATTTATCCTGTTTCTATAGAGGTAAGCAGCCTTCAAGCTGAGCGTTAATGGCGAAAACTCAATTCCTCTCCACTCTCCACCAACACTAAATCCAACCAGGGAAACTCTATCGCCTCCTCTACGATTTATGATTGTCTTGATAATTACCTGCTTGCCTGCATTGTGTAATCTGTTTTCAGGCTGAGTTGCGTTCATGACCTTTAGGCCCTCAGGTGTCTGCTGTGCACCTGCTTATTGAGAAAGATGAAATAGAACGTTAAAGCTCATTATCTGTGGCTGCGTAATGCCCCGCTGAGGTCAACAGCTCGATGAGCCGCACACACACTCAGTGCAGCGCGGACACATGCTGCTTTGTGCACCAACAGCCATTCAGAAGTCACACACACAAAACCACACACTCATACACACTTTTAGCTTGAACGTGACTCAAATAATGTGCTGTTTAGGTGGTGCATTCTCCTGCAGTGAATAAGCGCTGCGGTGCAGGCGACTGTCACTACGATTCAATTAAAGTGAGATGTCATTTGTCGGTGCCGGGCTGACAGTGTGCTTTGATTGGTGATTTTTATCCTGCCTTGAGGTGTCCACAATGACCACTGTGAGATATTCCTTAAGTGTCCTCTGTCTGTCTCAATGTCCTCTATCTGTTACATGATGTCACCACAGGATAGTTTTCTATGCAGGACACACTGTCTTCGTATTGATGTATCGAGATGTTGCACTAACCAACACGTTATGTTCTTAATTTGCTCTGCACCAAGCTTGTGTTCACAAGCAAATTGAATTTAAAACCTATTTGTCATGTTAATTTAACAGATTAGAGTTTGTTTTCATGCCACCTTGGTGATAAACACCGTCGAAAATCCCTAGAAGGAGCCCGGGCAAAACTTTTTAACACAGAAGTCACAGCACTCTGAAGAACTGCAGCATAGGAAACTTTTATTGGCTTATTTTTTCCCCTCTCAGAGATGAGTTGATAAAAGCAGAGGAAGATCTTTCCACCACAGGCTTGTCTCTCCTGGGGACGCCTGTCTGCCTCCAAACAGGCGATACACAGCTAACTCAAGCCTATTTCATTTGAACTCAAGGGACTGCTCGAGCGAAGGGGAGGGATTGGGAGGAGGAAGAGAGGAAAGGAGGAGATAATGAGAGAAAGACAGGGAGGGTCGTAGAATCGATCCGGGCCGTAACTTCAGCGGGATGGACGTCTGTGATTCGGTCGCACAGCTGATCTCTGCAGCAGAATCTAAACGACAAACTCAGCTCCCTGCAACGTGCTCTGATGAAGAAAGGGTCATGATTGAAAGTCAAAACGGATTTAAAAATGTATACTTCCCTGCTTTAGTATGTATTTTAGACTTTGAAAGGCAGGCAGTTCCCTTTACACCAGGAAATACTTTCTTTTTTGAATTGTTATTGGATGCCAGATTGGCTTTGATTTCACCTTTGGAGACTGTTCAGATTGTTCCAGGTGGAGCGCAGAGCTCAATCAAACACAAATAAATATTTGAAAGGATTTCAAATACAAAATGTTGGCATGGGCTTAGGTGGCATATTGCACTGGAAGATTTCATTCTCTCTCTGGTCTCTGTGGAGGCAGTTGTTGACATACTCAGGAGATCTAGGTACTGCAGATGGACAGAGAACAAGCAATACATGGTGCAGCTCCTATTTCTTACACCTGGTTGTACTTCTGCTTCAGTTATTACGTTGTTTCCTTCCATAATCCTGCTCAAACAGAGAAAGGCAAAACATACAACAAACAATAAACCCATATTTGTTACTGTCATGCATTTATATCCACTTCCTCTTCTCTCAGTGTTCTCGCCACCCTTCAAATGTATCCAACATCTATTCATTTGGCACTGCTGAGTCCACAGAGTGACAATAGGACTATATTTGGATGTGCTGTTTGGAGCATGTAAGTGTGCATGTATGCAAGCAGATAAATTCCCTGTTTTATTCCATGTGAGTTCACGCAACGTAAGCCCATTGCAGTGTAGCCCAAAGAGCATTGAGTTGTATGTGTACTGCATTGATTGTCCGAAGATCAATGCAACACTTCTACCTTTGATTAATATCACTGCGTCTCCGGGCTCACGGGGTGCTCTTTGATTGAGTTATTTTGCCACTGGTTATGAAAGTCGGAAGCTGAGAGACAATCGATCACTGTACAGGTAACCTGACCCAGTTTGGGAGATGTACCAGGCTGCCTCTGCACACAGACAACTCACAGGGTAGTACACACACACACACACACACACACACACACACACACACACACACACACACACACACACACACACACACACACACACACACACACACACACACTGCCCTAAATCAACAGTCTTCTCTGCCGTATCTGACAACTCAAGCCTCCACTGAGGGGACAGTGTAAGGAGACTGACTGGCACTGGTGGCATTACTCTGTGGCTTCTGAGACCAAGTTGAAAGATTGTTGTTGCGTTTTTTATCGTCCGTTTCTCTCACTTTCCCTCACACACAGACAGTATATACTTTGGTGCGCTTGTACTTGTGAGGACCCTCAGAGTATTCCCAGGACACTCACCGTTCGCTAACCTCGTCTTCACGCATGCAGTCAGTTCGCTATGATGTACTGTAATGAGCAGCCAATGTGTGGAAACCCATTTCCCAGGAAAGGAATGAAGATATAAGAGCACATTCTAAGCAGCGTATGTAAATTGCATGCTCAACCCAAATACGCCCGGAGCTACAGACTCATGTGTGAACAATGGGTGAGCAAAGCATCTACCATCTCAGCTCCGGAGCTAAATCCTTACCCTAAACATGGATTGATTATTGTCTCTTTTTGTTATTGCGTGCAGCAGAGCTCATACACATTATCCAGCTTGTGAAACGGAAGAAGTGAGCATCCTGACAGCAGCCTTATTCCTACGTGTTAAAGCAGAATGCATTCAGGCACGATATTGTGCATGACTTCCAGATGCTGGTTATAGTTTTGAAATTGTGGTTAAAGTGCTTGGTAAGTTTAAAGGGGCCGTATTATACTTCTGGGGTTTTTCCTTTCCTGTAGTGTGCATGTAAATGGTCTGCATAGGCTAAAATCCCTGTGCTCCCACACTCTCTCTCTCCCCCACTCCCCCCCCTGCCTAAAACGCCTCTATTGTTGACTTTTGTAACATAGTGACATCACAAAGTAACACCCATGCTTCTATTGGCCATGTCCAACACATTATACGTGACATCTGTAAGCTGACCATTCACAACAGAGCCGGCCAGGTAACCTTTTTGAACATTAAAGCATGGAGACATGTCACAGTAGAGGCACAGAATACAAATATGAACCTGAGATTACCAAATGTCCGCTTTAAGTAAAATATTATGTTCTAATCTAGACTACAATAAATGTGCAAGTTACGTTAATTTGGTAATTAAGTTACCCTCCGTATATCAATTGGAAAAAATCAACGTGTCTCCTGCGCTAGTTTCTCAACCATCCTCACAACCTCCTTCTTACACACACTATGATTAGAAAAGTTTTTGTGATATGAAAACAAACTGAGTTTTTGAAAAAATTGGTTTCCATGCAAGCATAATGAGCAATGCAGTTTGTATTTGAGATGGCAGAAAAGAATGGGGCAGAAACACAGAGTCATTTGACCCTTTTTTATATAAGAATATGGACTTATTAGCGCACATTTCAATCTTTCTAATTCTAATGTTTTATGTAAACCCAAGTCTGACATACCCTGTTAATGAAAGTAAGGACTAGCCAAAATTTTAATGTTTTACTTTATAAATGAATGTCCTCACTAGGGTTAGGCTCACCGGCCCGTCCACACGGCGGCGTGCGTTGAAGCTTCAACGCTTCTGCCCATTCACTTTGAATGGGGTGACGTCACGCGTTGCCGAACTGCAATGTGGGAGCGTTGCTCGCTTCAAAAGTTGAGCATTGTTCAACTTTTGAAGCTTCGGTGGAAGCGTCAGCCAATCAAATCATATGCCAGTACAAGCTCTAGCCAATCAAACCGCGTGCTTATGTGTCCGGGGCGGGAGATTCATGTGATTGGTTGTTGGTCGAGTTGAAGCTCACCGGCAAGCTTCAACGCACGCTGACGTGTGAACGCTGCGTTAAAGGTGGGGTAGGTAAGTTTGAGAAACCGGCTCGAGATACACTTTTTGTTATATTCCATGGAATGCTCTTAACATCCCGATAGCAATGAATATCTGAAGTGTTTTGACAATAAATCCATAAAAAAATGTCATCTGTGGAACCCGTAATACTGTAAAAAGCACGACCAATCATTTGAGCCGGCCCGGCTAAAGTAACTGGATGGCCTACCTGCCTGTCAGCCTTCCATCTGTGCACAAACTTATCTCGTGCCCTCATTGGTCATGTGCGCGTTCGTGTGTGTTGGAGGAGGGGCTCTGTGAGAAAGTAGCAGATTTCTTCCGGCTGTGTATTTTCAAATTCTAGCGCACTCGAGCTGGTTTCTCCAAAACCCCACCTTTAAGGAATAAAATATGTTGTTCACATTGACAGAATTTTAGGTTCGTATTACCTTTGTACAAATCGAAGCTGAAGGTAAGACCTGGATTGTTCCTATCTCCCTGGTTACATTACAAGTGATCCAAGTGTCTTTTCTGAGCGCTAAGCTCTGGTTTTGCAAGCGAAGCATGTGTCAATATGTGACCTTTTCCTCATACATAGTACAGTTTGCTGCAGTGTGCGGCTTTAATCAGCCCTTAGCTTCAGTGGAGACGTGCTCAGCCTGCTGGCTACACATGAGAGCCACAAACGGGCTAAGAGGAAAGTGAGAGAGGAAGACAAGTAATGGGACAGATGGGGCCAGAGTTGGAAAGAAAGAGTAGTGCATTTCCTTCCGATACATGGATTAGTGTATGACCATGTAGTTTCCTAACCGTAATCTCCAACGGAACATGGTATCGGGGAAAACTGCAGTCATTACCGACTAGGCCTCTCAGTCTTTCCTTTACAATCCCTTAGCCAACAGCACCTTATCCATTATTAATGCCAACATTATCAATAAGACTTTAGCCTTACAGAATGGTCAATGTGTGGTTTTGAATGTGTCAATTAGGGCCTGCTCTTCATCATTCTTACTCTGAACTTCTCTTCATACGTAAGGAGTCTCATTGATAGCTGCAGCTTGTGGCTTCCTTTAAACTTTTCCCATGTAATATGTAATAACGGTTATTTAATTACTGCTAGTAGCTGTTCTTTAGCGCACTGCTAACTGTGTAATCTTTTCAGGGACAGTTCATTCCATTTGTTTGACATGTACACTTTGTCTGGGGGCGGATGTTTGCCTTGTTCGGAGAGTATTTAGGGAGTTCAGATAACCTTGAATAATCTACTCGCCCCTTATCAAACAAACAGTACTGGGTTTCGTGTGTGGCACGCTTGATTTAGCATTCATCCCGATGTTATAACATTCACTAGGGGGTTGTAAGACATCTGCAGCGGGTGGTGTTCACAGAAAGGGAGAGAAAGTAAAAGAAGCAAGACAATTTTCTGGTTACCAAACAAAGAACATTGCAATCATGCATAAGTAAATATAACAGAAAGTGGGTTTCAAAACATTTCATATGGTAGCTTTCTTTTTGTGGAACTTCTGCTTAAAATGCATGGGGCGTTGTTCCACCAGACCGTTTTTTGTTGGTTTCTATTCTCTGCTGAGTCAGGGGGTGAAAGGTTTTGTAGTGTGACAGCTAAGCTAAACTGCCTTGTGTTTTGACTGAATGCCATCTGTCCACATTGCCCTTTTAGAGTATTGACTGTGAATCCTAATGAGTACAGTGCTGCCAAAAGAGGAAGGCCTCTCTCCACGCACATCCAAGAGAAAATAGCTGTGGGTAAAATGGATGATCAACTCTGACCGGAGCAATCTCTGGGTCACCGGCAGAAATGTAAGTGGAAATGCTGGATCAGGATAACACTGAAGCTCACCAATTCATAGTATTGCCTTTTTAATGGAAAGACAAAAATAATCGGCTTTTAATGGGATAGTGGTGGTCTAATGGGTAGTGAGGTGGGCTGAAGATCGGAAGGTTGTGAGTTCAAATCCCGCCAGGAACACCACCACTAGTGTGCCCTTGAGTAATGCACTTAGTCCTTAGTTACTCCAGGGAGAATGTCCCTGTAATTGTAAGTTGCTTTGGATAAAAGCCTCAGCCCCTGTCACACTGTCCCGAAATTGACACCCGATGGACACACGATTAAGGAAATGTTCTTAAGATGCCCTCACGAATGTCCCGATGTTGCTACGATCAGAGCCGAATTTGAACATTTCCTTTATCGTGCGTCCATCTGGTTGTTTTATTGCACAACAAAATCATGGAAACATATTATGTAAATAACCCAATTTGTGTTCTGTGAAACTAAAAAGGAAATAATATATTATTTTGAAGGCGAGGAAGTTGTTGTTGCTATGGAAACAACATGACGGAGAAAAATTAATATCTTCTACATATAAAGATGGAGAAAGTAAAGAACAAAGTCTGAAAATATCAGTACAGTATCATAATACTTTAACATAAT
>NW_011337184.1:573179-574194 GCF_000735185.1 Notothenia coriiceps
TTAACCCGTCAAGAGGTGATTTTTCTACTCTCTCGGACATTAAAAGTAGGATCCATTGGGAGTTGGTTTAGCACAACCTCCTTACTTAACACCACGGGGTCTCTTCGGGGTTTTGTAGACGAGATTCTCTCTAGAACCGTACCTCCTTCCGGTTTATGTCGTTGTCACCACTTTGCGAACACTCTGGAATGTCTTTTGAACTGAGACAGTAACGGTTGTTTCCCATTTTTGTTTCATACTGGCACTGAAACATAACTGTTTTGAATAAGGGTATTAAACGTTTGTTTAAGATTTTAGTTGTTACACTAAACGGACAAACAAGAAGATTAAAACAGGAAGTATCAACTCCATATGCATCCTACTGTTAATGTTCCGGAGAGAGTAGAAAAAATTACCTCTTGACGTGTTACCACCGACTGATTTATGAAAACGGGGTGACATTAGTAGGTGGTACGAAATGACCTTGAGTGTACTGTGATCTCTCCGCCGTCCTTACATTAAAGGCCAGTCACTTACGTTGTCTCCGTTCTGTGTTTGTCCGTAGTTGACGCCAAATACTTTTTTCCCCACTGTATATGATTGACTCAATAATATAATACATGACTTTGAGAGTAGGCAATCTAGGCACATTAACACAATTAATTAAACATACTTATCATGGCGACGGTGCACTGAGATAATTTTTTTTTTTTTTAATTTTCATAATTATTATTTTTTAAATTTATTTATTTTTTGCTAGGGGGCCCCTAGTGGCTGCGGGGCCCTAAGCGGCCGCTTATGTCGCTTAATGGGTCGGGCCGGCTCTGCTTCCAAGCCACGGCTTCGGAAAATGAAGAAGAATGGAACAGGCTAACAAGTGCCCCCCAGGTTGGGAACCACTGTTCTACGCCACTACATACTTACATTTAAATGTGTGCTGCGTCTGTTCAGCCATTCTCCGCAAGGGTTTTTGAAATTGGTCCGTGCGCAAAGCATTGTGGGGATTTTAAAGACTTAAAGTCTACCCATGTGCAGC
>NW_011337184.1:574224-603392 GCF_000735185.1 Notothenia coriiceps
CTCACTTGGTGGTGAGCCTCGTAAAAATGACATTGCATTCCGCCGAACTTACAAGATTACCGTGAGCTGTCTCCTGTGTTGTGTAATGACATTACAATGACATGTGGCATCGTAATGTCATAACGTCGTGATAGTGTTCGTATAGTAAATCTGCCTTCTACCTCAGAAACGGAACGGATAACTCACGCGCGGTTAGCGTGTGATAGAGAGTGGAATCCGGTTCTCGACTCCGCGCGAGCACGCAAGTGGAGCTCGTTCGGTTACCTGGGCCTCTCCTACTTGACGGCCGCTGTCACACGTGTACGAGTGCTTGTCTTGGTGTTCTGCGTGAGATGTAAGTAAGAAATGGTGGGTTGCAGACTCTGTGTTCCCGCTGGGATTCGCTCGCAGCGAACGGACCACTAGAGAAGTGGCGAGGGATGTCGGGGATAGTGTGTGAAATGGGGTAGAGAGAATGCAGAGATAACCTCTTGTAGGCGGTGAGTAGCAAAGGAGAAACCGGGGAAGTACGCGCGTCTCGTCGCGTAAAGTACAGAAGTAGATATTAGGAGAGAGTGGAAAGACAATGTGGGAACGTAAGACGTATGTCTTGTGGAGGAGTCATTGTCGAATAGAGGTCGGAGGTATAATTGGTAAAAGAGAGAAAGTGTAGTGAGTACCACTTGTATATCGTGGTCAGGAGTCGTTCCGGCTTGTTGGAAGTACCGAGGGGTTGTGGGAAGGAGATCCTTTTAGGTCCTCCGCTCGCCTGTTTCCGTTACGACGCGGTGAACTCATGGTAATGTCGCTTGGAAGTACGGCAATTTAGTGACGTATTCACTTTAACCAGTCACATAAGGACGAGGGCTCTGGGCAGTAGTCCTTTACTTAGTGAATCCGTCTAATTGCCGTTCGACTACATATTACCGTCTTAATCGAAGAACCGGGGGGAGGAGCCCAAAGGATTCCTCCCCACCCTCTTACTTTCAACATGCCGGAAGAGAATCCTGCCACTAATGTTGTTCTCCATTCCCTACTCTTTATAATTTATAAGCATCTTCCGTGCTGAATTCTGCATACTCATCTCCGTCAAGACTCGTTCTTTTACGTCCAATGTCTCCTCTCTATTCTCTACAATTTCTCCTTTCTTGTGACTTTGCGTCAGACGAGGCGCCTCTACACCGTTTCTGTTTGTAGACTCTCGCTGTAGATGATGTATCTCTGCTTTTCTCTAACCGACATTCCCTTCTTCTCTCGATTAGTCCTAGTCGCTGTGTCTCAGTGGTCCGTCGATGCGCAGGATGTCGCTCCTGAGGTAGTACCAGAGTGCGTGGGTCTTATCCCCCCATTTTACTTATCTACCGAACTATGTCAGACTCCTACGTGTAGATCCGCCTTAGGTAGGAGGCCTGATATGGTCCGCCATGGTGTGTCGGTTCGGGAGTCGGGCCTTCTCTCCCCTCGGCTATACCAGTCTCCTTTGTAGTGAGGAGTACTGAACACCGAGGAGTACAGCCTCGGTACTGTAGTAGTGGCAGCTGGGTATATGTCATTTTCAGGGTGGTCTAGTTATCCATTCCCCTAATATAGTCCTTGAAGAAAGACTAACTTTTGTTTGGGTATCGAAAGATCACAAGGGAGACAAGTCTACCGCGTAAACCTACAACTACGCGCCGACTACACCGTGTCTGTGACGAGAATTGTGTCAGAAGAGTGTTCCTTCCGTAGTTTCTAATGTGATGTAGGATGGTCCATTATTGGACTTAATTTACATAATATTGTGGAAAGTTTATTGGTGTTGGTAAACTTTTTGTGTATCTACGGTTGGTATTTTTGTCTTATGTTCTCTTTCCGTTTGCTTTTAAACTTTACTTTAGCATCTTTAAGAATTTTAAAACTATTGCATTTTTCTGCTTTGGGTGCAAACGTAAGCTGATGTTTCTAGTAGGGAAAACTTAGAGCTGAACTCTGTGTTCTTCTACGTAAGTCCTAGAGTCCACGTCTTTCCAAGAGTTTCGGCTCAGTTTAGGTCCTTCTTCAAACTTGTACTTTGGCCCTGGTGATACAACGGCTAGGTTTCGCGTGAAAAGGATAGTCGGGTGTAAAATTTCACTCTGTAACGAAGCTCTACAGTCCTCTTTATGTCCAGTCAAGAGGTATCAGAGGAACTTGGAGTTCTTTCGTCCTAACTTTCCAAACTACCTTTTATGGTGGAAACAGCTGAGTGTTACCAGAATTGGGGATTCGACGACTACAGTATATAGCGAACGTAGTGTACGATGACGTCTTGAGTAAGAAGTGTCCTTGTTATTAAGAAGTAGAGATAGAAGGTCGTACGACAGTGACGAACACACACAACCTAAAGTCCCACCTATTTACAGAATAATAGTTACGTATTTAAGACTGCCCGACGACGCGCTGAAGAGCAAAAAACATACAATGCCTAGGAGAGAGGTCCCGACAGTCGCACTATATCATGTTACGGACGTACCCTTCTTACTCCGGTTGTGACATCTCGTGCAGGTCCAGTCCTAATTTTGTGATGTCACTTGATATACAATATATCCTCAGGCAACCCTTTGTTTATATTATTCACGAATGTCTTAAAATTAACCAAACCCTATATGGTATACTTAACGACTTGATCTACTCTTCCAACCCTAAAATCTTCGGATAGTTCGTCTAGAAATCGAATCGAATCGTATTCTATCCTTTATTCCTTTTTGTTGACTGGTCTAGAGTGAACATTTGCTTGTAAGCCGGCAAAGACGTTAGGCTCCTAAGACCGAGGTCGTTATAAAGTTCCTACGTGCATAGCTCACGGCGGCTTCCTGACAAGGTTAGAGTGTCGTTGAACCTTAGTAGGTGNTGTTACTTTCGTTGCAGTTGTATGTCTTAAATGTAATGTAAATGTTGCCTTCGTGTGTGGTTCGGGGCCATCTTCGTGCGAAATTCACAATTCCATATTCGTGTGTCCATCGGGTGTCAATTTCGGGACAGTGTGACAGGGGCTTTAATGAAATGTAATGTAATGTAATCCAAAACATATATTCCTAGCACTCACCTCACAAAATGAGGGCTTTATTGTGAGGCTTTTCATAATAATTGTTCAGATGTAATAAACCATGCCTGACAAAATAGAGTGATCTCCGCTCTGCCAAGACTCAGTGTTTGCTTTTAACATCAAGTGACAAAAGAACACACACGGCTTTGGAGCCTATTGACTAGTCCAGGGTCAAACCTCCTTTGCCGTGAGTTTGCACATGAACACTCAAGGCTGCAATGACAATCAGTTTTATGACAGAGACAACAAGACGTTATTGAGAGAGGAGGGATGGAGCGATGAGGTCGGAGGAACACAACAGAGGAGAAGATAGCAGAGGCGGGAAAGCATCGAGAACCATCTTCAGTTTTTTCTCATTTGCTACATGCAACCGCTATTATGTCAGCAGCTATTGTGTCAGGGTTATTGTTACGCTCTCTGTCGATGAGTGAGAGATATGATTTATAAAGCCTCTCTAGGCTGAAGACTGCAGGAAGCGATAAGAGTAAAGAGCTGCAACATTTAACAGAAATTATCATCAGCAGAAGGGCTGATATTTTTAGACGGAGCACAGGGAGAGGTCTCTCAACAGTTTTTAACGTAAAAAGGAAGCTATTAGAGACTTAGGAGACGATAACTGTTTTTCCTCCTGCTCCTCCTCTGTCCTAAGGGAAATAGTTTCCAAGACTGACACTCATCTGATTTGAGTCACGTTGTTTGTCACGGGCATCAACTGATAGGAATAAGAATCCATATAAAAAGCCATTAGTTTTCTATTACTGCCAAGCTGGATGGACAGGCACTCAGTGCTCAGTCGAATCACTGTGTTTAAAGTGTCAGGTTGGTTGAAAGAAGTCTACCTCTGTGGGGGCTCCCCTGCCACTTCCCTTGGGGCTGAGTGGCTGAAATGACCATAAAACTCTGTTGAGCTAGACAGCCTGTAATTTCAGCAGCGAGTGGCGCTTTGCCGGGGTATAATGGAAAGCCCATGGAAGCCATGAAATTTGCTGAATCTCAGTCTTGGAACACCATTGTCTGAACACTCAGGACACCTCTCTAAACTTTAAATTACTGTTTTTAAGCCGTCATTGTCTGAAAAGGCTCTGCATCTAAAAAAGAAACACAATGCTGGTTCACTTTCTTTAATCTTCTTGGTTTTAGCCTTTCCGTAAAAAAAAAAAATCTGACATTCACAGTCTTTGTTGGCATGAAAGTAAGGGACCCTTTGCCTGTAAGAAATATAAAAATGGAAAATGTGGCTGTAGAGGTTGCTTTGTATCGGCACACTAGAGTTCTTCCCTCTCAGTGTGTTGTATCTTTTTTTTGTATAATCTGTGGCATGATTGTGGGTACAAGTGCCTTCTTTCACTCAAAGCAGGAATGAATGAGGAGGGCTTTGAGTTTGGAGGGCTGCTGTGGAGCGGGATTGGTTTGCGGGCCTATTTGTTTGTGTGTCTTCCTCTTTGTGGGAATGTTATGTACCGTGTATCATTAGAGTGTGCGCGTGCATCGGTATCCATCTTTACAGCCATGGAAGAGCAGCCATACGTTTTCTGAAGCGTGGCTCGCGATGTGATGTTAGCAGCATGTCACATCGAGAAGCTCTCCGGCTGATTTGATAGTGGGGCGGATGGAGATGGAGTTGGAGTAATGAAGTGAGTCTGAGTGGGTTTTGCTGCTCGAGGCCCAAGCCCATCACACCACACTGGCTGCATCTCCACTGTGGCGAAAGACTGCGGGAGAGAGAGGGAGAGGGAGGGAGACGGAGAGATTGTAACCTTATCACCCCATGTTCCCCTCAGCTAAATCTGCTTGTCTCCGCTGTCTTCACAGAGCTGAGATACAGAATACATTGGTCTTAAACTTGCTGCTGCAACAACAGAAGAACTCTCTTTCTCTGATAGACAGTGTTACTGCTACATGTACCCTCCTCTCTGAGTTCCCTGAACAACAATGTCCTTACTGCCGAAAGCAATACATTCAGCGTTTGCAGAAAAACACGCGGAAGCTCAGAATCATTAAAATGCATCTCATCTAATCCAATTACTTCAGGAAAGGCACACAATTATGAGTACTGATCAAGTAGCGGCACCGTAGAAGTTAAAAGTACAAAGTGGCGCAATGCATATTTAAAGACAAGGCAGTATGTCAATGTGTTTGACATTAATGCAAGTAAAGTTGTTATAATTGTTGAATTTTCAGTTATTATCACATCCATTTTGAGACATCGGGATAATGACTTAACTGAAGGAAATTAGCACCAGACTGCACATTTCTGACACCTTGTCTAAACCTTGCAAAGCTAGAGATTGGCTGTGTGTGTCTTGTATGGACAGCTGCATTGCTTAAAAGCACATAAGTGTACCTGCTGTCAGACAACTGAACACACTGTTTAAAACATGTCTGACTCAAGAGCAGATAGGTTGTTAGGTTGTTAGCACTGTGAAAGAAAAGTACAAATGTAAAAACTTTGATGTCTGCACGACGCAACTAAACTAGCCTTCTCCTTAATCAAGATACTGTACATATCGTACTGATGTGGGAGCGGTATTGATTGAGTGGTTTTTGGTCTTTACTTCCCAAAATAACACAAAGAAGGATTTTTCCAAAGTGTTGAACAGTTCCTTTTAATTTTGAGGAACAGCAGTCCCAACACCACTGGCTTGAGACACAGTAAAGACTTGAACTCTGGCTGGCGCCTGGATGCCGATAAATATCTTAATGGTGTTTCAATGTCAATAATGTTTTTCCAAATCCCCCACATAGCACCCTTTACAACACTGTGACACATTGTTTTTAAATAGTACATCACTTCCATTACAGATCATGTTTCTGTGTTTCCTTGTGTGTTAGTATAGTGTGCGTGCATCCCAAGAGACCGCCTGAGGAACAATTCAGTACCTTTGAACTTAAGGCTGCAGAAATTGGTCAGACCAGGTCACAGAATAAGTCATGGCAGAGCGAGATACAGAGATACAGAGGGGAAGACATGTGCAATGGTTTGTGACTCACTTAGTGGGCAGCTGTGATGTGAACAGTACAGACAGACCAACTTTGCACACGCTACTCCCAATAAACCTACTTAAGTGGATTAGCCATGCTGCCCTGGGGGCCTCCACAGACTTAAGCTCTTATCACAAACACACCGAAACAAAAACATACTATTTTTATCAGCTCCCTAGGTTTGTGGGGAAAGTGAGCTTGGGAAACAGTGGAGATGTCCAGGATAAGCATGGAGGAAACAGCCAATAGAGGCATATCATATCTTTCTCACCCAAATGAACTGGGTTCGTGTTGAAAATAGTAAAAAGCTTGTTGGTACTGGTGTGTGAGCGAGACCTGGTTTGTAATTCAGGACACCTGTTGTCATGGCCTAGAAACAGATGTTGCATATACTATCCCAGTTTGGCTATTGGCAGATGCTTCTGAGTGAAAACGGTGCCAAAAAACGCGGTCCTGTGCTTAGAACTTTTGTATGTGCATTCATCTGTCATTTGCTTCTTACTGAACCCGTGCCTCCCTTTTTTGATTTTCGGTTCTGTGCTTCATGTTTGTTGTGCAGGTCTAGGCTGGCTGATTACATGGTGAACTGCGAGGTGACTCCGCAGACCGTGAGCACCTGTCCCAACCAAGACAATCACCAAGCCTGTTTGGCCTCCTACGCACGGCTCATCGGTGAGTTTCTTTGAGTGTTTAAGAGAAAATATGGCAGGGGAAATTATGGGCAAATTTACTTGAAATCCCACAATAAATTAGTCAAATTCCAGGTATTAGATGAGATAAATATTGACGGTAAAAGACAGGTCGACCTTCACTTTTTTCCCCTCCTGGCCTACATCTCCCAAAGCACACTGGACATCAGCTCGCTACGAGAAGTAATTAGGCAGGAGAGGCATAGAGAGTGTTTACTTAATTAAAACACTTGATGACCATCTGTTTGCTCATAGTAGATGTTGCTCAAACAATGCGCTTGGACTAGTACATGCACATATTTCAACCCTGGCCAACGTTTGATAACGGTCCCTTGGCGTCACGGAGCTCGGGAAGATTTTTAAAATGCAAATGTACATAAAAATAACTTCTTTTTTTTAATACTGCATAGTGGTTGCTGAAGTGTCCATCATTTCCCACAATCACTCACTGCCTCCCCACCGTGTGTCATAACTGGTGCAGTGTGAAGTGTTAATTTGCCATGGTTCTTCCTGGGATTTCTCTAGAAAAATACTACACAAAGTGCATCTAACACTCCTGACTCCTGCTGAAAGCATCGGTACAGGGACACATTTGCTAAGTAAAATGTTTTGGTACGGCGGTGCTATATTCAAACAGCACACACACACTCCCTAAAGCACCTACTTTGCAAAAAATATTCATAACATAATGGCCTCTTTACATCTAAAATGAAGCATTACAAAATGCCTCACCTTGTCATAAACTCAGATAGTGCAAACCCATGACTAAAATCTTGTTATCTGTTTATAGACTATGCAATAAATGTAGT
Organism: Notothenia coriiceps; assembly: GCF_000735185.1. Classification (NCBI taxonomy): domain Eukaryota; kingdom Metazoa; phylum Chordata; class Actinopteri; order Perciformes; family Nototheniidae; genus Notothenia; species Notothenia coriiceps. The sequence continues at coordinate 581,748 of NW_011337184.1, forward strand.
CCATTATTGTCCATTAGTGACCTATAACAGTTTGTCCTGATTTGTGTATGTGTTTGTGTGTGGGTGCCCTCACAGGGACAGAAATGACTCCCAACTATGTCGACAGCAGCTTCTCCAACTGGACCGTTTCCCCGTGGTGCAGCTGTAAGGGCAGCGGCAACCAGGAAGAGGAATGCTCCAACTTCCTGCGGGAATTCACGCATAACACATGCCTGAGTAAGCCGTCCCAACCTATGGATACTCTGCATGTGTAATGGGTTCTGTAACTGATAGGGTCCAACAGTCATGTTATATTGATAAGAGCACTAGCTTGTGATGCGGTAGTTACTCTTGCTGCCATGTAAGAGCAGAGTGAGCTATGAACTTCGATCTAATGCAACTTTAATGGCCTCATGGCAGACTCTGGTTTTCAATGTCCTGGAGCTCTGCAGTGATGAAACTCGGGAGGTGATGTTCTTGGGTGGAAACTCTTCAAACATCCAGGTATACAATTGAAGTTAATATAGATTTTTTTACTTAAATTAATGAGGAAATACGTTATTTACATAAATAAAAAATAAAATAAATAAAACCAGGAGGATTAAGGTACTTATGGATGAATGGATGAAACTCCTTGAAGTCCGTATAAAGTTTGTGTGCTACATTTGATCCGCCTTAACCACAAACACCCCTTTGCCCACTGATTAAGATGGAATTAAATGTTCTTACTTTCTCAAAAAACGAGTCATTTCTTATCACTTCTCATCCCCTCCTTTGGACAAGATCTGCCCAGACTTTAATACAAAGGAAACCATTTGCATGTCATTTTCATATTCAATCTGCGAGAGTTAAAGGGCTTATCCCTCGCGGCGTAAAACATTTCATGAAAAAGGAACGGAACAAGTACAAATGAAATAATAGCAGAAGCTAAAATACATATCATCTGTACATCTTATGCATAACACCCAGGGTGCAGCATGACAGAGTGGTTACCTCCAACACTCTTGTGCTTTCTTCACTGAACAAAAAGAAATACAGAAAGCTATGTCCTTGCTATGGTGCAGCGAGCAGTGTGATCAGCGCTACACGACACCATTGCCTTTAACATGTTCCATTTTGTGGATAATGCTTTCAGACCATTTCAATAGATTGCTGGTGTACCGTTTTTTAGCTGAGTGTGCAGGATGAGGGATGAGGCTGGGAGCTGAGGAGGCGTCTTGAAAAATAACACAAAATGCAGCATCTCCGCTCTGCAGTCAAGGAGAACAGGCGATAAACTTTGACACAACGCTGAGGAGAATATATAAAAAACACTCAATGTGCAGTCATAAACAAACATATAAATCTATATATGTACGTTTGAAAAATCACTTTTAGCTCCCAGTTGCCCTCATTGACTAACGTTCACTGTTCCTATCGAGTAAATACCTTATACCTTACATTGATTGACAATCTGAAGCACATTGCAATTGAAGGCGTCTGTAAGACAAATCATTTATTATAGACACCTTGTCTCACAGTCTCACCTTAAAATATCTAGTAAATACACACAAAAGATAACTTGTGAATAGAGGCCAAAATAAAGCAGTCCAACTAAATGAATATCATTATCAAACATGCCCCTCCTCCTCTTGTCTCTGCTTTTCTTCTTCTCACCTCCCTTTTCTCTTCCTCCATCTGTCCCTGCAGGTAGGGCTATGCATGCTATGCCCAGGGGCCAAAGGACAACTTATCAAGTCATTAAAAAATTGAATTGCTATTGGCAATGAGTTTAATCACTCAGTGAAACATTTGAGTGCAGTAAAGCATCCTGTGTGGAGGCCTTCCAGCTAAGTAGTTTGATTTATGACTTTATTCCTCCATCGTACGGCATCTAGGAGGACAGCGAGCATCACGTGTCTCAGCGGCACTTTGCAGGCTCCTAACTGCTAGCGTTTAAGTTGTTAGGCTTCTCTGGTGAGCTCCGTTCCTTCATGTGATTTTATTTTCCAGCAGCAAATCACCAGTGTCGAACCGAAAACGAAACATGAAGGGTGCTTTTGTATGTGTTAAGTGTGCAGGGGTATGTGTGTTTGCCTTTGTTTGTGTTCCGCTGTGCAGTACAGTACGCGTGCTTGTGTGCAACACTGTGTAGGTGGATGGAGGATGTGACAGAGAAATGTGGCCATGCATCGGAGTACTAAGGAATGTTTGTGTCCATCCGATAATCTGTGTTACAGTATGTGGTGGTGGGAAAATGCCTCTTTTTTTTTTTGCTTTGTTTGGGAATATGTTCAGTTTGATCAGTCACATGAATCTATTTAAAGTCATCTCGGCATGCTGACCTTATAATGGAGGTGGTTGCCAAGCAATTACATGCCTTGCCTTCTCTCTGGCTGAACAAAGAGAAACAAGCCTCGTGTTTTAAACGGATGAGCAGTGAAAAGGTACTCAGCCCCTATTTTGCCATATCTAGCTGAAAAGCTGACTGAACAGGGATTTATCACATTTCTGCAGGGACTCACACATGCTCTTAGACACAACATTACACACATACATACACTAAATATGCATTCACAGGCTGCTGTTCTTTGTTTGAGCTGAATGATTGTCTACTTTTAACAGATTCAATTGCTGAGTGTGTAACTGCCGGGAAACAAATTGGGGTTCATCATCTCAAGTGCGGACATTATTCCTCTATTTGTTGTTTGTTTGGATTTGATAGACGTCTCTATCATGTCCCTGCAGGATTCATTTATAGAAGCATGATTAGAAGCTAAATTGATAGCATACTATAAACATGTTATGCATTCAAAACGAAAGCGCGACATAGAATATTAAACATGAGGCAGTATGGGGCCGTGCTTCAACTGCAAGGGACCATCTCCCCTTTTTCAACTTTGATCTTGGCAGCACCCGAAGCAAGTGGTCAGCGGACCTTAGTGACCTTATGGTTGTAAAAGGTTGGAAAGATAGATTGAAGCTTTTCCAATTTAATGGTTGGCTAACAAGACATTCTTAAAATCAATTCCAAAACGTACAGGAAGTTATGGATGTGCCCAAATCCAAACGTCTCGACAGGATAGGGATGGTCGATTGTAAAGTGGGGTTAACAACCACGGGATTGCTGGTCATGCTCGGAAATCAAAATACAATGCACACGGACATAAAACAACCCCAAAAAACAACGGCTCGACTTCAACAATTTAAAGTAGGCTAACAATAAATTATTGAGATCAACCCATTACTGAGTGAAGTAAGTGCTGTACCTAAATTCAAACAACTCGGCAGAATGGTTTTCTTTAAGCAAAAAGGGCTCACACTGCTAGAAAATAAATAAACAATGCACACGGACCGAAAAACTACTTAAAACAAGGGGCTTTACAGACGAGTGAAGGCCCAGAAATACCAAACGACCTAGTGGCCACCGGGTCGACTGTTATCTAGGACTTTGGATGGTTGCTTCTGAGCCAATCAACACGAATGTCCTGCAGCAGAAGGTTGTTGGTTGGTGAACAGACACTCACTGACAGCGCTACATTGACCGATGGCGGATTATCGGCCTGGTGTCTGAGGGCCTGAAAGGTGATTACGGTGAACAGCTCTATAGAGCCAGCACAGGGAGGAGAGTATTACGAACCTGTGTGTTTCTAGATGGCAGACTAGAGTGTTCGGAGGCCTGGCTTCCAGCATAAAGGGCCTTACAGAAGTCAAGTTAGGTTAAGATGAAACACGTATAACCCTTTCAAAATCACTTAATGATTAAAGGGACTTGACCTTAGATAAGAGCCTCAGCTCCACACTTCAAAGATTTGTTTTAAACAAATCCCTGATTGCTGTTTTTGATTAGCTGAACTCTCAAGTTCACTAACGAAGAAAAAGGCTGATTGTCCTTACTCTTTCTACCCCTTCCTTTTTTCATTCCCTCTCCACCACCCCCCCTCATTCCCTCGGTTGCCAAAGATTGGGCAGGGGACCAAGAAGTTGACTTAGAGCTGTCTGTCTGCTCGCAAACAAAACAAATGACTTTATATCTCTGTCCCTGCAGGAAACGCCATCCAGGCCTTCGGCTACGGGTTAGACAACATGCAGAACAAAAATGCGTCCGTCCCCGGCCCCTCGGCGACAACGAAGACGGGTTCTGATTGGACAACAGCCCCCTCAGAACATCCCTTTGTCATCATCCACAAGGTAATATGTTAATATTGGTGGTTTCGTTGCTTGTCTTACAACCAGGGTTGGGAGGGTTACTTTACATAATGTATTCCTTTACAATCACTACAGTAGTTACACCTTATCAAAGCATCACAATATGAAAGTAATGTAACCTGATTACTTTCCCAATACTCTTGGATTACCTCAACATCAAATGTCTATGTGAAAACGATGAAAGTTGAAGTAGCCTTAATGAAAACCAAAAAGAAAATTGAGGCAGTGTGCCTATACATAAAATATATCAATCTTTATTTTAAATGTTTTGTTACATTGTAATCCTGCTAGTAATCCATATTTACTATATATTATACATATTACATTTACCCTTTTTTTGGGTCCGTTACTCCCCAAGCCTGGTTAAAACACGTGTTTGAAATAACATTTGTTTTATGTATATGTTGTTGTTGTTGCAACACAAATGTATCCGTTCACTTCCAGCAGTCAACTTCCTTGGCTACATTTGTTATAACTTACTTTTCAGACGATCCACAGTCTTTAACTCTTTTGTAAAGAGGCGAAATCAAGACGTTCAACAATGGCCCATTCTCATTCACATCACATCCAATCTCTGCGCCTGTTAAAGCAGTTGGAGCATCAGTTCAGACGCTTTCTGATAAGACAGTTTAGGCTACACCCAAGATGATGACATACGGTTGAAATGTTGTATTTCTCTCTCACTCAATGAAATAGCGAAATAAATGAGAAGACAGGTTTTTAATCTGGATTAGAGGTTCTAAAATACTGGCCCAGGGCCCGAGCACAAGACTGCAGTCAGCTCAGCTATAACTGGGTTCACCGTCTGGAGCAGAAACACATCACTCTTTGCTGTGCTGCAAGAATGCACATGTGTTTGTCTTTTAATAGAACTTCATTTTCTTTTTAAATAAATGTGCAAAATGACAGGAGCATTTTGTCTCTCTTGAACAGGACAGGAATATTTCATTTGCACTTTGGGCAAAGGAGAGGTTTTCCCCTTCTCTTTTTTATCTAGCTGAGTTTGATTAGTTTTCACAATGAAATATTGCTCTGTTTTACAGATCTATTCTAGATGTGCCCTGCTGCCGTCTGGTGAAAGACTGATGGTGTTTTTCACCTTTGCAGGAGACCCAGTTCCCAAGCACGGCTGAATTACATACTGTTATATAACATTGCACTTTGAGAACCTTCTGCTCCCGCTGATGTTATTGTTAAAGTCATTTTTCCGTCACCATTCCAGATATACACAGAATCCAAGCAGCGTGCCGTGTTTATGGATGCAAATTAGCATGCTGAATGAATGACTCCCATTAAGACATCTCTTTTGAGTCATTCCAGGGGCTTTCACAGCCAATAAATGGTCACACGGCACCCGAGTCATCATGCAGCATTGTCCTTCACGCAGAAACACTCATTGTCGCAAAGACAGCAAATTGAAATCTTAAAAATGTTGCGAGGAAGACAATTAATGAACAAGCAGCTCTGATAACAAAAACACTGTGTATGTCTGGGAAAGGTGTTGCAGGGCGAGAGGGCCGGGAGGTAATGTATTGTAGATATCTGCAGAGGAATGTGTGTGTATGTCAGTATTGATGCACCGCTCTCTGCCTGTCTCAGTGCAGCGTGGTGTTTAATTTATTGTAAAAATGGTAATTAGGAAACAATAAGACGTGTGATTACTCAAGCAGGAAGTTTATAATTAGAGAGGGAGCTTGGTGGGGACATTTTGGGCGGCCCTGCGTTCTCAGAAAGCTATGCCTGGCAATTAAAACTTGACGAACTTCCATGGCAGATAAATGTCGTGGTGGTATGGAGCCCTCTTGGCAGAAGACTGACCGTCCACGGTTGTAAATCTCCCGTTGGCCAGCGTGGGGTCCTCGCTGTGCAGAATATGTTAGGATGGTGTTGGATGCATGGACCACCATTACACACAACCTATAATGTGTTAGGAGAGGAGTGAGCGTATAGCAGAATCAGCCGCCTGTGACTAAGTCTTCACGTCAGTCACACTGCTCTCTAATAGAGTGTTTCAGCTCATTTAGATGCATAATTATTCATAAATGTCAGTACCAGTTGTTGTGGGTTTTATCCCCTGCTTAGTGAGTACACATGTGGGCTGAGGCAAGTTCCTTTGAGCATTGTAATAATCTTTGTTTATATGGAGAAACATATTTTTCCCCATTTACTAAAACATTTCCGTTTAATGAGGAATATTTTAAATCCCCAGTGATGTCTTTACTATTTTTATAGGCTTTTATAATCCTTTTTCGAATTGTAAATGTCCTTCTCAAATAAGGACATGTTTATTATTTGTACTGCTTTTCAAGTTTTCATTTTTAAACAGCTAACCTTCCTCTAACCTCATAAGCACTGGGAAGCCGTTGCTGTCTGTGTTCCCACACTGTCACTGCCATGTGTTGATTTTCTGCTCAATTGAATACAATCGATTGCGGATAGAAAGTACAGTACATACCTCAGGGTTACTCCAGCCTGCCTTGGAAGATGCTTATAAAACTGTAAATTTGACAATGTGCGGATCGATAAGGAAAACACTGTCTACAGTAAACGTGTAGTAACCTGTTCAATGATAAATAGCCTGATCAGTATTTAAAATAAATACTGTTTTCCATCCTGTCGTCCTCTCTGCATGTGTGTTAGCATCAGTAAATGAGAGCGTGTTTTGACATTGTCTGCGCTTCGTCACGGTGCATGCATTTGTTTGCGTGGCTGCTGCTTTTTAGGCGCGTGTGTGCCGTCTCACAAGCCTGAGTGTATGTGTGGATATTGGCTGCAGCCGGAGATCTGGACTCATGTCAACAGGCTGCTGCCACACATCACTGCTCTTGCTAATTAATTGGCTTTTAGTCGTGGATGTGTTTGGTGCATTGTCAAGCTACCCATAGCTTTCCCCCCCCCCCTTTTTTGGCAACTGTCATTTAACCATTTTTGAATGAAAGCACAAGCCCAGGTACTGAGATAACTGCAGCTGTTTGGAAGCCCCTCCGTTCCCCTTCCTCACTCTCCATCCTTCTTTCCTTTCCTTTACAGGGGAAATGATATGCTTGTCTTGTTAATAGAATCCAACACACTTTTCATGTATCATTTTTTGATGTTAATATGTTGCCTTGTTCTGTTGGGAAGATGAAGTTCTGGTAGATAACATCTGAGTAGATGAGTTTCCTGTGTACAAGGAAATGGTGCAAAGTACAATTTCTGCAAAGGTTACATTGGTGAAGATGAGTTGAGGGGGTGATGGAGTAAGAGTGGGAGGAGGAGGGGGAGAACATATTTCATGTTCCTTATGATGGGCCGCTTTATGGCTGTGCTGCACTGAAAAATATGCCTCCACAAATTGAGCGAGACTACTTTAACTTCGAGGCAAATGGTTGTGCTTTGTGTTACAAGAATCCGAGAAAATGTAAAAAGTATTCAAAATGCTAACAATTTTATGGGAAAGCATATAATAAGGCAATTTCCGTGTGGATACAACAGTAGAACTCTGGAGGCAACGGAGTTTAATATCTGGGCTGATGTGTTCCCACCGCTCTCTGCCATAATGTGAGCAGTGTGGTGAACTGCTTTTCTTCCTCTCTGTTTGCTCTCCATACATACGTTTATTTTCCCTTGTGCATAACAATACACATCGTAGTGTTTTCAATTGTGCACAGTCAAACTGCATAGTCTTGCAAGTGTTTTGTTTGGGCTCTGCTTGCTGTAATTTATGCCTTATGAAATATTGAAAGAAATCCACAGCTGCTGCTGGCTTCTGTAGTGTGTGTGTTTGGCTTGGTAGCATGTTTTTCTTGTAAATAACGTCTTTAATGATAGCTTTAAAAACTGTTTAGAGACTTTCTGGCACAACCTTAAAGAGTTTAGGAAAAAAAGTCCTCACATGAAGCTTTCCTTTGTTGCCAACTTGTTAAAGAAGCAGAGAGCATACTAAGCAGCCGGGGCTTGGAATATACTTCACATATCAAAACATTTGGTGGATCAAACACTTGATTTCCGTGCCAAAGTGGGTCTGCCACAGAATCATAGTGTCTCACTTTTACTCTGACTTTCTGACTCTTTGTTTATTTCTCTTATCTTTAGCTCTGTCCTTACTCACCTCCCCCTCGCGTCTCTCTCCTCATCAAGTGCCAGCGTAAGAAGCAGCACGAGTGTCTGAGTCATGTCTAACCTTTTCACATCTCTCTCCCTCTGTGTGTCCCTCTATCTGCCCAGTATCCTGATCCAAGTGAGGTTGGCCTGGGCAAGACCCGTGGCCTGCCAGAGGACCACTCTGCCTGTCTGTGTGCCAACGTCTGGGCGCTGGTTCCCGCCCTGGCCTTGGCTCTGGTCCTGGCCCAGCATGCCTTATAGAAGCGCCAGGAGGAGAGAAAAGAGGTCATCCACCCACAAGCTGATCCCAAAAGCAGAAGGTGTTATTTCGGAGACTGATATTAAGAAGGCTGAATCTCTCTGCGGTCGACGTAAAATGGCATTTATGAAACAGGAGAAAAAAAACAAAAAGGGAAAATATTGAAATTTCGCAATTGTGAATTTGTTGTTCATTTGATGTATTGTTAGGTCGGAACACGACTTTGATGGAGCACATGGCTTTTTAAAGAGTTCCCTTGGTAGGAGAGGCCATTCTCCAGAAATGACTCTCTCTCAGACACAAATTCCTGGAGGACTGAAGCTGATCATTTCAAAGACTTCTGCACGTTTTCGCACCAAAGGAGGGAGAGAGGGAATGAACAACCTAATTAAAAGAAGACTGGATTGACAGAAAATAAATTGTTGCAGAGATAAAGGGAATGAGCAAGAGGTAAATGGGGTAGAGCGGTAGAGGGTGGGAGAGAGAGAGAAAGAGACATATTTCTGCTTTCAGTCACACTTTTTTTGTCTTGAATTGGTTCTCGACTTAATCTTCTCTCAGATGAACAGACCGCACATTTAGGGGAGGGGATGGGAGATGATTACATTCTGTCTCTTCAACACTACTGTAAACTCTAAACTGTAAAGCCTACTCAGTGTTATAAGTGTTGGTATAGTATCCGTGACCATAATCAAACTACCGTACAGATCTTTCATTTGGGTACTTTTTCAGCAGGGCGGCGAAAAGAACTTAACGATGGTGACGTAGTTAACGGTCCTTTGGTCATTTGAGCTGTGTTTGTTAATGACTGTGGGTGTGCGCCAAACGTCCACCTTCACATGTGTATTTTTCTGTCTCTATGTATATATACAACTCTTTTCTTTCATTCAACCAAATGATGTACCTTGAATGGACTGTACTCTAAGATGACTCTGTACTGGGACGAATTGAAGGCCTTCATTATCTGCGTTTATATTTGTCTATAAAGTATTGATCACAAAGAATGTATACAGGGATGAGATTAAACAAGCTCAAACTGCTTGGAAAGCCATAACCCCGTGTGTGAGTATTATCACTGAGTATGTGTGGACAATTATTACAATGTGTGTGTGTCTATATTTCCATGCAGGAGAAAAGTAGCTTATTAGAAGCAGTTTAAATTGCCAGTGTGGGGGTTCTTCTGCCCCCTCAGAGAGCAGAGGTTATGATGCATCGTGTAATCAACCGCAAGCAAGACAGCCGATAGTTTGTTAGTGCTGCCTATGAACCAATGTTTGAACCCTATTGTTCAACTTTTCATAGATTTAAAAAAAAAAAAAGGCTTTATATTTTAGGTCTTGAACTTCATCCGCATCCATACCCTTATCTTTTTACTGAAAAATATAGAACTTGTTCAAATATGTCCTTCTAGTATCGACTTAAAGGAATGATCTGACATTTTCAAATGATTCCCTTGACAAAAGTAAAGATCAAGGACACTCATATATTACTGGATATGAAGGTACCGCCATGCAGCTGTTTAGCAGATTATCTTAAGCCTGAAAACAGGGGAACAAATATGTTCAAACATTTACCCACAAGCTCCTCTAAACCTGAATGATCAACACACAACATCTTGCTTTTTGTGTGAAGATTACACTTTATAATTTAGGAGGGGTTGTGACCACATTGAGTTGTTGTACTGTAAATCGGCAGTTTTATGCTAACTTTGGGCAAAACAAAGTACATTTCAAGCCCTTTAAATACTCAAAGGCCTCATACCTATGTAGATTGAACAAGTTATTGCTGTGATCATTTGTCCTGTTGATGGCATTCCTTCACACAGATGACTTTGATTTCGTCCCATATGCGAGAAAGAGATATTCTCTTTGCCACAGTGAACGAAAGCAATCGTTTTTTCCAATGTACACATGGTCATATGAGGTTATATTAAAATGTATCCTAGCTATTCTTTAAAACCCTTCTGACGGATTCATTTCACATGGGAACATTGGTAGCAGGATGTATTTTCAAATGTTTATACATACATCATTTTTTCCCTTGCAGCGAATGAACTGTAACTGATGCACAATGAGTGTTTCCACGAAATGTTTATGTCTCCCGGCGACACATCCACTATAGTGTTTTACCGCATACTGTACATGCATGCTCTGAATCAAAGAGCTTTATGTTCCCCGTTGATTTACAAAAAAAGTATACCATCTGTCACGGGAACGGACGTCAAATTAAACTTTGCTCAATATTTTATTGTTAACTGTGCTTGCACCGTACACAGTGTGGTCAGGCCTGGCAGGAATGACCTAAACGTGTGTGTGTTTACTGCTCTGGGCTTCTGAGAATATAACATGTCAAACACTGGGATATTATATGTATCGTTTTTCAGCACAAATTCAACATGCAACGAATTTGTAAATAAATGTATTGGTGTAAAAAGTACAAAATTGGCTGCCAAAATGTAGCGGACTAGAAGTATGAAGTAGTGTAAAAGGGAAATAGTCGGGTAAAGTACAATTCCTCAAATGTGTCCTTAAGTAAATGTATTAAGTTACTTTTCACCATGGCAAAAAATCCCACTTTTGTAACATCCCTCAACATTACCAGCTATTTCAAAAGATTAAAGGATAAAGGATTTCTCTGCTATTGTTCCTGGCAATGCTGCAGTCCATTTGAATTACAAATGTATCTTTGTGAATGTTTACAAGCTGTTCTAAATGAATCACAATCTATAATACATGCTTTCACAGCTATAGTTATTTGAAAATAAAACATTGGTTGGGTGTTCAAAACAGTCCAATTAAAAAAAATCAATCAAAACATCAATCTAAAACCCATCCGTAACATCAGAAGTCAAAGTCAGACTGTGTTTGAGAATCAAAAAAAGCAAAGGTGTCTAATCTTACATCAACATTTAACAATTTCAGAGACAGAAATCCATCAAAGTTTAAACAGAGCTGCCAGTTTTCCCTCCAGAACAGCCTCTGAAGTCCAAAAGGCAACACAGTCATAACATAGTCTCACAGACATGGGTCCTCTTTGTAGGAAAACCTAATTCAAATTGTTTGCACACTGGAAAAATTGCTTTCAATAATGAAAACAAAGTGTTTTCACTTGAAATAAGTTAAAAAATCTGTCAATAGAACAAGTGAAAATCAGCTTGGTTAGATTTCTTGAAATAAGAAGGGATATTTAGATAAATCAGATCTTGTAATTAGCTGGGAGAACTCATTTTGAACTATATTTGACCAGAATCAGGAGATGTTGTTACAATATAAGCCGCAAATGCTCAAAGGTTTTCTGTTTTCTGATGTTAGTTGGTGTTTTTCTAATAAATATGTAAAAAAAATATTTGTTTCATCTGAGATACGACTCAAAATAAGATTTTTTTTACTTAACAAGATGATGCATTGTCTAAAAACAAGACCCGATATCTCACTGCAGTGTTACTTCTGAGGTTATAATGTCTTATAGCAAGTGTAAAGACATATTCTGACTAGAAGTTAGACGAATATACTTGGCAAGATTTCGAGTTTTTGTAGTGCATGCGTACATTTCCATAATAAATGACAAATATAGTGTATTTGAGCTTTTGATTGCAAGGCCTGTTTTTCCAGTTTGACACTTCCTTACCTGCAGTAATTTACACCTCTATGTATTTTGCATTTTGCTGAATAATTTAGAGCTCAGGAGGGTCTACGGCAGGATTATAACTGGGAGAAGGTGAAACGCAGACAGACTGCAGCATTTGTGCGCTGATGATAACGGGACCTGGTGATGTTCTGTGAGGAGCCGCTGACTGACACTTCAGTTCAACCCGTCTGACAACATAAAATGTTTTGGGCTTTCACTTCATGCGTGTAACCAAATAGAGTTCTTCATGCCTCCGCAGTGTACCGTAAATGTAAATCACTGCATTTTGCCTGTTAGCAGTATTTTCTGTTTCATAAATGCAACATGAAAGTGAACTTCTGCCTTGCTGAGTATATTTTACAACCTACTCCATCAGGAAATGTAGAGTTAAAAGGCTCCCTGGGCTTCCTGTTTACGCAGCTGTCACCAGGACAATGTGTATACCTCCCTGCCTATTAATCAAACTTTGATTTGGTCAGGTTGTTGCTTACTTTTCAGAGAAATTGATGACACACGCTGAGTTATTATATAGTCAGCTCCTTATAAAGGCGATCAAAGATAAATGAAGGGTTTTGACATGCAAATAAACTGATCAAAATTCAAATCTACCCTCACTTCATTTCACCTTCCCTGGAGTGGGGCTGAGCTTTGGGTTGAAAAGACAGCAGATCAGCAGTTCTGACACAGTTTACGGGAAAGTATATGCTGGACAACACACTGCTCAATTTAGAAATATATATCAGGAATGTCATAGCAGGTATTACCAGTGCAGGAGAGCAGCGATGGGACAGAGAAGGGGAAGAATAAAGTGGATGGTGTCAGCTGGGTTTTGATGTCGTTAAGCCAAAATGTGCGGTTATCTGTCTGCGTGATCATAATTTAAGCTACCGAGACAGAAATATGAAGGACATGTGTCGGCATTAGAAAGTTCAGGGCTCTTCTTTGCCCCTGTGTGTGTTCACGCCTGTCTCTGTGTGTGAATGCCTGCGTACACAAGGGTGTGAGTACAACATCTTGAAACAGAAAATGTGCTAGGAGAGCAATTTTCTCCTTTTTTTTTTCTTTCAAAAGGAAATCCTTGTGGAGTCCAGTTTGTTTCTTCTTTTTACAGGCGGGTAGAAGTGGAGAAGAGGAGGTAGCGGAGGGGTTTTGGGGGCACGGGAATAAGAAAGAGGCAGGTAGCTGTACATTTCACAGTTGATTAATGAGTCAGTGGGATGATGTCTCTTATCAACACTCTGCACATGGCGCAGAGAGAAGAAAGGTTTACAGAGGCTAGGATGCTCCAATCACATACGGCTCCCATTGCCGTCCCATCATTCCTTTCTGAGCTCACCCACCTGTTTTTGTTGGGCTCTCTTCTTCTCGTCTGCACAGTAGTTAGTCGCTGATGCAATTGGACCCTTTACCCTATGTTAGGTAGACATGTTTGTCTCAGAAATGAGTGATACATCTGCTACTGTGCGGTTCACAGTCTATTTCACGGGCTGTGTTTGTTTAGAGATTACCACAGAAACTGATGTAAACGCTTGTAATGAGTTCTTAATGTGGCTTATGTCATCATGCAAAAGGAAAAGTATAGTAGGTTGCCTGCTGACAACTGGAAAAAAGAAATCCCCCAGTAAAATATTGACTAATAGTTGCGGATGTGCTTGAAAATGTATCACTTTCACGCTTGACAGGACTGGATTTCTGATATAAACTCATGTTTATCAAGTTTGATACGCAGCCTGGATGTGATGATCCTTGATAAATATGTATGGCATGCACTAATGCTTTCAAATCCACTGCGATATGAGCTGAGAATGATAGTTATTTCAATGCCTGGCAAAAGCCACAGCATGTATCCTCAGCACTGTAATCCACTGTGAACAAATCTCAAAGGAGGATAAAATGAGAAATGAAAAGAGCATCAGAGGAATACATTCAAAGTAATGGCCTGCTCATGATGCTGTGTGTAGTATATATACCCTTGTGAGATAAGAAATTACTTTAATGCCAGCGAGACAAATTCAGATGTTTTTGTCACGATCTGTGTGCCAAACTAATTTCTTTCTGCTTTCATTTGTTCCACTAAAGGTGTTAATATTTTACTATAATGTCAGGCATCCTTCCTGGTTGCTCGACACGCAATACGGTATCACCCAGGCAGTTTTAGGGAATTCAAGTGAATAAAGAGACAGGTGCAACACCAGTGAGTCACTAGATGGACTGCAGAGCTCACTTAATGTTGTAAAAAAAGACGTTTTGCTTTATTTAGGTCATTTATAGAAGACAGAAAGTGATGGGAAACAAAAGATGCATGTGAAAGTGGAGATGTTGGATTGAAGCCCAGCACATCACAGTGACATGGCAATAATTAAGATTGCAGTTTCTTTTCTCTGAAGTTTGCATAATATTCAGCACTTGACTGTAGGAGAAGGAATAATTATACCTGACAATGAAAATCTAATTAACTGAGTGAGGTTTGCTATTCTGATAATCCAAAATCTTGCATCTACAACATATATGATGTATTTTGGATTTTCATGGGCTTCTGTGAAACAACTCTGCTCATTAAATAAAACAAAGGTTGGCCATAGCAGTGGGTTCCAGATGGCAGCGAGAGATAATTGAAAAATGTGAACTTCAATACCCTGCATTCATTCAACCCAAGTGGCAGCTGTAAAAAGAAAACACAAAAAGAAAGCAGACATATTTCTGCCTCTCCACTGCCTGCATGACACGACCAATTCAATCATTATGAATGACACATCTGCAGTGCAACATTTTGAGTTGTGCTTTTTTACATTATACTATTACAACCATGAAAAGCCTTTTATATGTCAACAATTTCTGCCTAACTGTAACCTGTGCACCTGTTTTTGAACAAAAAGCATTTTCATAATCATATCTAGTTGGAGGTCATGTTTTAATGAGGAAAATGGCAAAATCATGTGAGACTTTTAAAAGAGGCTAAGAATTCCTTGTCACAAACTATGTTTCTAAAGAAAAAGTGGAATCCTTCACGAATTCGGTAGTCTGAATAAAAGTTGAATGGTCTGAACAATTCTTCTGACATTTCTATTACTTTCTTTTTTTTTTTTTATATTACAACTCTTCCAGGCGCTGCTGTCCTTTCTTTCTATTCAGTGTCCGGTGGAGTTGGTTTGACCTTCTTAAGACTTTGTATGGTGAGTTCTAATATCTCTTATGGACTGCAGTGTTATTTTAAAGAGGACTCATTTTCAGGTCCATATTCGTATTGTGTGTCTAGTCTACTGTTTCTCATACTGCCTGTGCTGCAGCACCTATTTTCACCCTCTGTCTGAAACCAGAGCCCAGTCTGCTCTGATTGGTTAGCTGGTCGACTCTGTCATTGGTCAACCGCTTAGAGATGTCCCGCCCCTTAGCCTATCCAGGGCCGTCCCTCCCTACAGGCCGACCATGCAGACTGCGGGGGGCCTCATCTTGCCGAGGGTGCCTCAACTGAGCCGAAAATGCGGCGCAATTAGTGTGGCGCAATTAGTGTGGTGCAATTAATACTCCACACCCCCCCCCCGGACGACGCTCGCGAAACAGAGGGCGTCATCATATAACTTTGCAAGGGGCCTCATGTTGGCCAGGGACGGCCCTGAGCCTATCACGTACAATGCGTTGGAGCGCTAGCCAATAGAAGTGCGAGTGTTACAAAGTGATGTCACTATATTACGGAAGTAAACAAAGGACTACAATCGAGGCGAGGGGGAAACTCCTTATGAAGAGAACCTTGGGAGTTTAGCCTTTGCAGACCATTTAAATGCACAAAAACCTACATAACACTATAGGAATGGGGAAAACCCCAAAAAACACAATAGTGCCTGTTTAACAGTATTTAAAGGTAAGCTTCAACCAAATGCTATGACAAAGGACTGCACATCCCATTATGAATATGTAGGGGCCATTACTTTTAGGTAGGTTATTGGGAAAATAAGCTATAAACCTCCTTTTAGTTTGTCTCACAGTAAATGAGAGAAACAGATATTGACTTTACAAACAACAGAGATTCTATTTCATTGAATTGGTATTGATGTTTTAATTCATTGTCAAACTCTCTCTTTGTGTCACGGGTGTACAAGGAGTGGACCCAAAAGCACGAAGGCAGACACAGCATTCAAGTAAAGTCTTTACTTGAAAAAGCAGAAACAGTACAAAAATATATACAATAAAGAATCTACACTAATGTTTACCTAACTAATAACTAGAAAAATGCTTCTACCTGATCTATAACTAAATCTACAGACAATGACTATAACTTAGATACTTAGATGCAAATTGGATAACGCTGGAGAGTTTGGCAAAAGACACAAGACAATCTGGCAACAAACAAAGGAAGACAGGACACTATACAAGAGGGAAGTGGGCACAGGTGGAAACAATCAGGGGCGGGGCAGACACTGGCCATTTCTCAATCGCGAGGATACTGGCTTGGTAGTCGCATACTTCCAAGTCACTTCCTTAAGAAACGAAGCAAGTATACTTCCAAGCCACGGCTTCGGAAAACAAAGAAGAATGGAACAGGCTAACAATGTGTGCCACTCTCTCTAACGGTTTCAACATAAACTGTACCGAAAATAAATACCTCACGATGTCTATCTAATTATGAACTTGCTTTACTTTCACGGAACACATTTTTGGTGATAACAAATGCAACAAAGTAACATATTTACCAACACATGCTCTACGCCACTACATACTTACATTTAAATGTGTGCTGTGCTGCGTTGGTTCAGCCATTCTCCGCAAGGGTTTTTGAAATTGGTCCGTGCGCAAAGCATTGTGGGTATTTGAAGGACGCGAAGTCTACCCATTTGCAGCCTCGAAATCACCCCCAAACCAAGGACGTGGCCTCGTGGAATTCCAAGTATGCTGGAGATTGGAACAGTCCTTCGGCGGCACTCGATGACGTAGTATCCTTGAAATATTGGCTTGGAAGCCAGAATCCTCGAGATTGAGAAACGACCACTGATGATGGCGGGAAAACAACCAAGGCAGGAAGAAAAGGAACCAGGAACGAGACAAGGTCAATACAAAATAAAACAGGAAGTGGAACATCAATAACTAAACTAACAAAAAACATTTAACACAGTTGCCGACGCACAACACTTTGCTGTCAAATAACAAAAGGTGTTGATAATGAAAAGTAGTTTGACGGGTGAAAACTGTTTCGGCGTGGAGGAGAGAGACAGAATGCAATTGGAAATCATAGCAAGGGCCGTATATATTTTTTGAGGCAAACATCTACTCTGTCAGCAGAGAAGAGTGGACAGCAGTATTGAACCAGACCACTTGAGATGTAATTCCTTGCTCCAATGAAGAAAGACTGGACATTTCTATTCTCAAGACCAAAAAAAAGCTGAAAGAAAGAGAGAAGGACAGAGACTGAAAGAGAAGCATCAGCAAGAACAAAGAGGCGTTGAGAGAGAAGACGACTCAGGCTAGTGGAGCTTTGAAACAATCCGATATAGATTCTGCCATGGCTGTGCGACTTTGACTGCGACATGCTCACATCTCTCACACGTGGGGTGGTTATTGATGGAGCCGTCATATCCAAGCTGAACATCTGTAATGAAATTCTAGTCCTCTTATTGGATTTGGCGATGGGATCTGTGTCTCTCTCACAGCTGTAGTTTGGCCTTTATTGCACACCCATCCTGTGGAGGGCACATTATATACACAAACACACGGTACAGCATATGGAGTCTTGCGCGTATAGGGATTATGTCGTTGCCCACCACCGTAGCTATTGTTTACTCTCTCCGGATTGGTCTGTCAACACTGCATTTTACTGTATTTTAATTCAGTTTTTCCTTCTCAGAACAGGTAATAGGTACATTTTTGTTTGCGCTCTCTGAAAACGTATTATATTTTTGCAAAAGGAGAGGGTAGAAGGCAAACATAATGGAAGCAGGCTGATAAAGAAAAAGCCGAAGTGAAAACCAGAGTTGGTACCAGCAGTGGCTGCAGGAAGCATGCAACAATAGGTGGTTGGTGGGAAAAGTGGCATAGGCTAAGTGGGAAAATTGAGATTGCATGTAAACCAATAGAAATTAAGAATACAACACATTTTTGTAGAATAGAATAAAAGAAATGGTACTATTCAAAACAATTCATGAATAATTTATCTGCAACGCACTAGAATCTGAATATTCGAGTGGTCCATGAAGAACAGTCGTGGTCACGGGAGGAGCTTTCATCCAAATTTCCAAAGCGAGAAAAAAGGGAAGAGAGCAAAAAAGAAGGACAGCACCAACAGAGCGAGGAGACAGAGTATAAAATTCACATGACAGGTCTCGTTATCTTGAATGCAAATGCAGCCTGTGTGTTTGCTGGAGTGACACATTGGTTCTTTTATTGATAAATTGAGGACCGCTATGCTATAATGCTACCAATATACTTTGCAGGGGCCCGGGTAAAGGACCCACTCTAAAGGCATAGATGATGACGGACTGTTTAGACTGCCTCTCATTATTCTTGCACCTCCCGGCCCAGCCAGTTTACATGTTTATGACGTACACACAGCGAAAAGATTCATTATTCCTGCTGCCTCTGGTGATTTAAAACGCTATGGGTGGATTTTCGGATTACGTGAGCTCTCAAAAAAAAAATTACCCTTGGTTCTTCTCACTACTGGAATATTTGAATTTAGAGCAGATGACCCATCAAGGCACCTCTTTTGGATGATACCAAAAAACATCAATACGCCAACCATTTTTGTCAATTTCCCTTGGATTTTTACAATCAACCCTTTAGGAATTTTGACAACATGATTGCAGTATTTTCTCAATAAAGTGGAAGGGAGGAATTGTTAAAAAAGCATCCCCTACCTACCTCTACTTATTGCACGTCTACACTCTGATAGAAATGTATCTGGTGCCTTAATTTTCCACAAAATATGTTCTCCATCTATTCCCACAACTTCAACCATCTAAAACATCACACTTCATTCATGACTGTGTGAGTTGTGGAAAATCCATTATGCAAAAATATTCAATCCATACCTCTGAGTTGAAGGGTCCAATATGGGATCGCATTCTCTCTGTGGACATGCACACACTGCATATAACCTGATGTGAGTGTCTTCCAGACTTATTTACATGAGCTGTACATGTTCCAGCAGGAGTGGTGTATGAGATCAGATCACTGAAGAAGCATTTTGAAAGTCAAAGTCAGTATGAACATGACAGTTATAAAGCCCAAAAAGGTACAGCAAGCAGTAAGTAAGCAATGTGTTGAACATTTTGTTTTCATTAGTCAAAAACTCAGTTCATGCTGCCAGTTAAAGAGATTCACAATTCAATGCATTTCTTTCCCTATTTCCTTTTACTCTGATGAGCAAGTGTTCCCCCCCGCTGAGAGGCTGCAGAGCTGCAAAACCACTTGCTACCCCTTGACCAATTAGAAAATTACTCAGCACATGAAATACTGTATACTGTAGTGCTTCATCAATTACCGTAAAAACGGAGTATTTCGCTGCTCCAGCAAATCTGCCTGCAACTGTGGCAGGTCTTATTTATTTCCTGGCGTTAACAGTCAGATCATAACCAACAGCAAATAATTAATGAATTATAAATATTTGAGTGTGCTGTACAACCCAACGCAAGGGGGAAATGTTTAGATCTGGAATAATTATTTGGGATCACTCATAATGATTGAGATGGCTTGTCAACATATC
This sequence comes from Notothenia coriiceps, assembly GCF_000735185.1. NCBI lineage: Eukaryota > Metazoa > Chordata > Actinopteri > Perciformes > Nototheniidae > Notothenia > Notothenia coriiceps. Next base: position 601,577 of record NW_011337184.1, read on the forward strand.
AAACAGTATTGATAAAAATGCACTATGATAATGAATATTGCATTAGTCAGTATCAGAAGCCCCTAAATAGTGATGAAGTGTTTCAACAGCGCCAGGAGTTTGTAGTCCGGCTAAAAACACAATGGACTTAAATTCAGATAAAAAAAACTACAGTGAAAGTGTGGACAGAGATTTATTGAGTTGAGAAGAAGTCTGAGTAAAGGTGAACATCATACAAAGCTCAGTGCAAGGGAGAGAGCAGCTCTGGGGATCTCAGTCAGATATCGCAACCAGCATCTGTGTGTGTGTGTGTGTGTGTGTGTGTGTGTGTGTGTGTGTGTGTGTGTGTGTGTGTGTGTGTGTGTGTGTGTGTGTGTGTGTGTGTCAGGGTGTGTTGAAGCTTGTATTTGTATGTCTTTGCCCAGGGCCGTTGGACTACCCTGAGTGTGTGTACTTTATGTATATGCATTGAGGCATAGAGTAAGAGAAGAACAGAGAAGGAGGAGAGGGGTTAGGAGGGATGAATGCAGGGAAGAAGAGGTGGTGATGACCCCCCTCCTCCTCTCAGCCTTATCCCTGTCTCCCCCCTCAGAGGTGAACTCCAGGTTTGTATTCAGAATGAGGCTTGGCTGGACAACTGCACTCCACAACCAACAAAACCCGACCCCAGAGGACCCCACAGAGCTTCCAGCAGCTATGGACTGACGTGCTGAACAAACCCAATGTCAGGTCGAAACACCTTTTCTTACAACCACACACAAGGCAGGGCTAAGACAGTGAAGGGGAGAGAGAGATAGAGCTCAGGGAGGAAAGGTAGAAGAAGAAATGTAGACAAGGAGAAATAACGAGAGTGTTGGGGAAATGGATGAACAATTAAGGGGAAGGGGGGGGTGAGGTCTTACAGATAGTGATGAGAAATGGAAGGCCTATACGCAGTGTGTGTGTGTGTGTGTGTGTGTGTGTGTGTGTGTGTGTGTGTGTGTGTGTGTGTGTGTGTGTGTGTGTGTGTGTGTGTGTGGTATGGGTATAAAGTACAGTTTTGAAGAGGGAGCAAAAGAGAGATTGCGTGGAGCAGGGAAAAAAAGACGCAACAAAGTCAGATAATCACAAACCTGAAGATTTGCAGAGCTCCCTTTCTCCCACTACAGACATTTTGTGGTGAATACTGATACCGCACAGACACATACCAAGTGCTGCACTTTGTAGCAACTGGCAAAAGTTCTGGAGATGGAGAAAAATAATAAGTTGTGATTACTCCTTTTGCAGGAAAATGCTGCATTTTGTAAGAACGGAATGATGGAAGAACAGAATACCTTAAACACTATCTTCTTTAAAGTGGTATATATTCAACTGCAGACGGCAATATATCTCTGTTAAGAAATATTTCGACTTACTGTTGGGCACTGTTTAAAATAGTACCATGGTATGAGTACTATGGTACCCCTAACCATGGTATTTTTGACAGTGACATGGTAAGTCTCACGGCATTTCGTGTAATAGTCACGAAATTAATTGAATCTATTGATTTGTGTTCACCAACACGATTTCTCAATTTTTTTCGCGTCACACAGAACGATTTTAAAAGCAATGTCTATTGGTAGTATGTTTCGTGCCAGCAATACGTATTTTTTTCCGGAAGCTGTGGTTCACAAAAACATTTTCTTACTCAATATCAAGCCACGATTATTATTTTAATTTTAAATTGTATAATGTCTGACTTTTTTTGCCGAAAATAAATGGGGCTCAGAGCCTCAGAATACTGAAAATCAGGAAATTCTGATGTAGAGTTTCAAAATAAAAGACCTTTGAAGTCTCATATATGAGCTATCATCCCTGT
>NW_011337184.1:603426-612227 GCF_000735185.1 Notothenia coriiceps
AGTGGCGGCCGGCCCATAGGGGGGCTAGGGGCGCCGCCCCACCTCTTCCCACATACAAAAAAAAAAATTAAAAAAAATATTAAATAAAAAAAAAAATACCTTTGGGGACAGGGATGATAGCTCATATATGAGACTTCAAAGGTCTTTTATTTTGAAACTCTACATCAGAATGTCCTGATTTTTTCTGAGTGACTAGATGGGGTGTCCTGCTATCACCCTGGAGTGAGATGGTTCTATGATACTGGACAGTTTTTGTTTTATTCTCATCTAAAAACAGGGATGAGAGCTCATATATGAGACTTCAAAGGTCTTTTATTTTGAAACTGTACATCAGAATGTCCTGATTTTTTCTGAGTGACTAGATGGGATGTCCTGCTATCACCCTGGAGTGACCATTTCTACGCACAACACACTTTGTCCGTGTTTGGCTCTCTCGCCGCACAGTGAAGCGTTCCCGCATTGACGTCACTTCCGGCTTCCCCCAAAACTTCAAAATGAGTCGAAGGAATTTCCCCGCAATGTTCGAAATTATTGATATTTATCGGAACTGTATCGCACCTTCTTTTTTAAACTGACGGTTCGAGATGACTAGTAGCCCAATATTTCATTGCACAACAGTTGTTGGGATGCTGTCACAGGCTCTTTAATGATTCCAATGGTTTAATACGCTGCCAAAACATCAACATATACAATATATGTGTTTAAACCTGGATACTTTTTTTTTGACATGACAGCCGATATAGCTGACATCTAGAAAATGTACTTTGACAAGCAAAAAACGTTTTACTTACCAGACCACAATGAGTGTCTCTCTTTCACAGGCAATGAGCAATGGGTGGAGCTTGCATCATTTCTGGTCACTTGATTACAACTATAAGGCGTTGCCTGGTTACAGGGGGTGGTTCAACTGACCCACTGGCTCAACTTACCCCTTCTCCCCTATCCTACGTACTGTATCCACGGCACTGTCAAAATAATCATAGTAGGCCTACTGTCAAATATGCCATGGTAAATGCACAATCATAATATAAAAAAATACCATAATACCATGATACTGTCAACAAAGCCACGGTATTTGTACTTGTACATGTATGATACTGTACCCTACCCACTATTGTAGATACTGTAGCTAGCCGTAGCTACTGGGGCTAGTTGTTTATACGTTTCCAGTTGTTATGCTAAGCTATGTATGCTAACTAGCTACTGGCTGTAACTTCAGAACTGGCAACATATCAAGCATCTAACTTTCAGCAAGAAAGAGAATAAGCGTATTTCACTAAAAGGTTGAACTATTGCTGTAACAGAGCACAATGAGCCGCAATATTTCATAGCAAAGATTTTCTATTTTGGCACAAACACTGAAAACAGGAAGAGCCAGGAACACAATGTACCTACCAAGGAAGAAAGTTCTGGCTCATAACTCAATGGTGATTCGATTTTAATATTACATTAAGTATCTTTATCTGTGAACTCTAGAAGTAAATAATGTAAATGGCTGGACAAAGCTAGTCTTTATGCTAAGCTAAGCTAACTTGCCTTCGGCTCACCGTGATCCTTGAGAACAGATAGTATTGATCTTTTAATCTTCGCAAGAAAGTGATTAAGCACATTTCCCAAAAATACTGACTAATGCACTTACGTTAAAACAGCACAACAGGGAGTTATTTAGTGAGGCGGATCAATGTGGTATATCTTCAAGAAATCTACACGACTTTATCATTAATGAATGCTGGCTCTCCATCCCTGAAATGATGACTGCTCCATCTTTTACGAAGATATCACTGGAGACTTGGTGAGATGGAAGGAAATGATAGAGTGAGTAGGACTGGACAGAGAGGAAGACGGTAAACATTTCATGGAAAATAGGGAGGAGTGGTGATTAATTGAGGGGGTCAAGTACGCTGAAAGAGAAGATGGCTGCTTGTTGATGCTTGCAGCTAATGGGGAAAGTCAACAAGACAGTAATGGAAAAACACAAAGTTGATGATTTGTTTTGAATGCTTCCTGTCAACAGAAGTGCTACTGTGCATCTGTTTTGCTCTGATTTTAAAGGGAGATATTTTGGACAGACAGAAGGATTAAGAGTTATTCTGTTTAACATCGGAGCATTTTCCAAGCTAATACACAGCAGACCACTTCATCCAAGGCAGTGGCATTGAAACACCTTTTATACTCCGTGTTGGCCTTCTGATCTAAAGTTTTCACTTAAGTAAATAGCCATTCATAAGTGTGGGTACACTTGAATATATTACAGAGAAATAGCACTGCAAAGGTAGACTTTGGTATTTTGAGGACAAGAATTCTAGCAACGAGACGGTAGGCCTATGTGTTATCACACAAACTATATGGTTCATAATCAGATTGCAAAACTTTCGGCTGGAATTGTCTTTCTTGTGGGTATCTTTTCTTTTAATCTTCTGTCACCTGGGACACACAATCCACTGATACGGGAATAATAATGTGTCTTTGGGGAAGGGATTTAAATTGTGAGGGGGTAGAGGATAAGGAGAAAATCCCAACATCCCAAACTTAAGTATTCAAGTGACAGTGACAGGTTTAGCGTGACAGAGCCTTAAATTCATTATGATATTTATTCTCACTCTCTGTCTCTCCTCATTTTTCACTTTCCCAGCACCCCCGTTGGCAAGCTACAATAAAAAGTAAGTAAAGTGCACTATGAAGCTTTCCCTTTTAGAAATTATACATATAAACTTGCATGGCTGTTCTAAGAGTTGCAGCTCTAGACTCTCAGCTCCATCTTTCCCCCGCCCTCTGCAGCACTCAGGTCTAATGAGTTGAAACAAAAAGGAGACCAACTGCTGACGTGAGTGGATGAGCATTAGCCTGAACCAGGCCTCATGCAGACCCACTTATCTGTAAATCACCTGTGTTCTGCAGACCGTACGGCCAATTACATTGAGCTAAAGCAGTACACCAGAAACAAATCAGAGCACAGTGTTGTCATCCACTTATTCCCCGATATAGAGAGATTTCCTGTTATTTTATTGAACTTTTATCTTATAAAGGATAACCTTATTAGGATGTAATGTATTTTTCAAGATCTGGCTTTTTCCTCACTTGCCCTGCTTGGGTCAAACATTTCTGCAACCGGGAAGAGGGAATAGTGTGTATATGTCTGATTGTATGTGTGTGAAGCTTCTCCAAGTCATTATTCTTTTAGTCTAATATTATTTAAGGTTTTTTAAGGTTTACGGCACAGCACTGCTGGGCATCAATTGATTCTCTGCATGATTTTTTCCAATAAGAAATGACGTCCACGGTGACGTCCACTTTCTACTTTCTGAGGTCACAGGGCGCATGAGCGAACTGAACTTCTCTCAGCACAGTGAGGTCAAAACGCTTCTGATACAGAATCTGTTTTAACTTTCGAAAAACCCAGCCTTGGTCTGAATCATTAGTCCCCGCGAACACAGAGGAATTGACCGTGGTATTGATTTGCATGTAAGTGGTAGAGATAACATTGACGTGACATTATGTCAAGTAATTTATCTTCCGACTTTCCGATAAAATGATTGACAGCAGAAGGGGATTCTCATCGAGGTCCACTAGCCCTCCCTATTCTTTAAAATTATAAATCAGTGCATGGAAGTCAGAGTGTCTGTGCTGATAAATGGACTCTCTCTCTCTCTCTCTTTGATGTTGGATGCTTTCTCACCAAGGAAGAGTCCATTTAAAACAACCCACCTCCAAAATGCTCCCTTTGAAATATAAGGTAGTAATTATTGATATGAATTCAACAGCGAGTGAAACACGTCAAGCTTATACGCAGCCTTCACTATAATTTTCTTTCAGTGTAGTTGCAGGTATGTGTGTATGCACCTGTGCCAACTGCACATTTTTGTGCCCACTCTTCACTCAAATTACACACTTTATTATCTGGTCTCTACAGCCAGCAAATCAAATTTGATTTAAAACAGCAATAGATATAGAATTATGTAGAAAAAAAAGAAAAAGGGAGTCATTTTTTAATTGTTTCGTTGGGGGTTGGTCCAAATCACAACTGGGCGTCTGGAAAAAAGCAGATTGAGAGACGTGTGGCAATGACTAACTGCTAGCCAGTGTTTTTGTGCATTCAGGCCCCCTTGCTGAAAGCAGTATTTTCTCCACAGTTTGAAATCCTTTTTCCCAGGATAATTATCCATTGTAGATGCCCATCCTCAGATAATGACTGCCTCGCCACTGAGCTAGGAAATTAACAGAGACCCTGTGTGCACCAAGCACAATGGAGGAACTGCCCCCCGTATCAGCACTCAGCTCATTTTAACCAAGGAGAGAAATTGCTAAGCTGTTGTTAATACCCCCCTTCTGCTTATAAGGAATAACATAATTTCATTTCATGTATGATATCATCAAAAAGAAAGAGTAAATCATGAAAAATAACGTGTAAGGAGACTTGGTTTATGAAGTGAATGGCAACAGTGCCCCCTTGTGAAGCAGATAAGCAACTTCCTCTGCATTCAGTATCACTCAAACTAAAGATTTTCAATGGCATCACATTTGTCTTTTCTTTTATACACGAAGAAGCTGATTTGTGCGGTTCAGCCTCATACTGTCATCACACCTTAGTTACTTCAGCCATGCTAAAGGGGATTAAGTGATCAGGAAAGATCAGGACTGACACAATGGCGGAGGAAAACGGGTTATGTGAATTGGGGTTATTTTAAGGTACAAGCTTATAACAGTTTGTTGCAGAGAATAAAAGACGGATAAAATAACGGTTTGAATAAAGTGCAATCACAAGCTGGTATTATGTTTATAAGTGCTTTAGTGCAGTGGGGCCTCAGCTTTAATTAGTGAAGAAAGTATTAGCTCTTTTGTTTAATACTGTGCTAGTGTTCACATAAGCTTAATTACATGATATTGAAGGCCATTTTTCACCCGCTTGGCCTCTGTGTAAAGTAATAACCACTGGCTAGCAGACTGCTTTTTCATGATTCAATTGAGACACTGGCATGGTCAGCTATAGCAATTTACATATATTACACCATCAATCTTTAGCAGAAACTACAAAAAACCATAGGATCCCGAATGATTCTGAATGTTTGGATGGTACCTTAAAAAGGAATAGCTGTTCTGTTTTAATTGTGTAATGACAATACAGCTTTTTATTATATTCTATCCTTTTCTATAACATAAACTGACCTTGCTCAGGGAAGAAGACAGATTATGGAGTAAGGAGTGTATTCTGCTATTCTGTTCACGGTACTTGACTGCGCAATTTACAATTAATAGCTTAGTTACACTCCATATAATACCTATTAGCAGATGCTGAAGACTTGTGAACGCAGCAAACTGTTGCCAGCCTGTGAAGTGTTAACCACTAGGAGGGATGGATGACTTGATTTGTGACATTTAAATGATGCACGTTAACACCTAGGGGTAAAACGGCTGCATCAGGGTGACTTTGGCAGTGATCCATCCGTACTACATACGGGCAGTCACCCTGCACCTCTACGCCACTGCATCAAAAACTAAAATCATTAGAAAGGATTCTTCCATTAACCCCACAATTTAAAAGGATTATGTGCAAATCGGTCTAAAAGGTAAAATAAGGGTGAAACAGCAGCTCTAATAGGGATTAGTGAGCGCCAGAGGCATTACAAATAACCTCTCACTTCTGCACATTTCATCGGGTCAACATGTTGATGAGCAGATATGTACGTGCTTGATCCTGTACCCTTATCTAAAGTCAGTTAATCCTTATTTGTCTATGAGGACAACGCTCGCCTTGGCTCTGTGCCCGACACCTTCAACACGGAGGGTGTGTTGATGAATTAAAGCCTTATCAAACTGTGGCTTAGTGGAGTTGAGCGAGGTACATTAAATCAATACTAATAACCCCCTGTATGTGATTGCGTGGCGTCTCAGTGACAACACCAGCGTCTGGGTGTGTAATGCGTGCTTTGCTCTTTACTCGGTCCACTCATCAGGTGTGTGGGACAGACAGACAACTTTATTGTCCCCATCTAACCTGACAGGCTGTTACTGCAGTCTGACCGCTTGGTGCCAGGCTTATTTATATGCTGCCGGTGCGAGAGATCTCGGGGAGAGCAAATTGCCTCGCACAGAGAGACAACCATCGCTGCTTTGAAGTGTGAGCATCTGTGTGTGTGTGTGTGTGTGTGTGTGTGTGTGTGTGTGTGTGTGTGTGTGTGTGTGTGTGTGTGTGTGTGTGTGTGTGTGTGTGTGTGTGTGTGTGTTTGCAACCTCACACTTCAACTCTTGCACTACAAGTTGTACGTATTATCGCCAGGGGGAAATACAAATCTGTGTATAGATTGTATTTATCGATGGCAAGGTTATGTTGTCTGTTGTCTGGCAGTGAGCGCAGGAGATTTATTGAGTTCAGCGGGAAGCCATGTTCTTGCAGGTCAACAAGCAGGTCAACGTGTCTTTTTCTCTCTGGTTCACACAGCTCTCTGTGGAGTTGTGATGGTGTGCCCCTGAAGTACAAAGCGTCCCCGCAGTGCCTGACTCCCTGACTTGTGTCCCCGTTCGCAGCGGCAGAGAATGAGGCGGCCATACATCATAGGCCAAGCGTGTCCTCTGAGACAGGGACAGAAAAAAAACAACAGAATCAATACATCTTTAGCTTAAAGCCCTAGTTTTGTGCACTTTCTCTCCTTACCCAAATTCTTCTTGTCCATTCTTCTTTCCACTTCTGTCTTGTCCAGAGTGGCATCATTTATCTGTGTCTGACTCCAACTCGACTGTCAATATTATCTCTATCTGCCCTTCTGCTCGGCCCCAGGTGAACATGCTGATACACGGAGGAGCTGTCAGCCTTGACTTGAGACGGAAAAAAAAATAGAAAAGCACTTCAGAAATAAAGAAAAAAGACCAAGGCCTGAGGATTACCGAAGGCCATTCAGCTTGTTAGTGCAGCGGCACCTACATCAGAAAAATGCATAGTTAATATTTTGCAGCAGGGCTGAGTGATTCAGGCTCTGGAGGGGCGAATGTTCCCCAAATAGACAGTTTACATGATGGAGGGCCTTGTGTAGTACCCACAAACCATTTCAGACAGCAGTGGAAATGCTATTAGAGAGATAGAAGGAGCACTGGGGAGTAGTTTGTGGTAATTAAACTGGAGCGTCAATGTCACTGCTACCTGTTTACGACCCAACGAGTAGCAGTTTCCTGTGGTGGAGAGGTTTGGCTTTCATTTATTACCGACGATTACCATTATGAAGTCCTCCCATAAGGGATTTGGAATATATTTGGGAAATGGTTCCATAATCTCTCTTGGAAATATTCCGCACAAAAACGATATCGTAGTTGCAGTGGAGTCGTAAAGTACAGTTGAAGGGTTGCTTTTGATCTATTCTGGAACAAATTCGCTAATGAATATTTTAAAAGCAGTGATCATTTGGTAAAAGTAAGCATGTTTTATAACTCATTTGGTAGACATGAAAAATCTCAAACTTTTATAAAAAAAACTCTTAGCTTCTTGCAAAACAACAACTTTCATTTTAAGTTTTACTCCAACTTTTCAGGACATTCTGAAATAAACGTTACCAAGGTTTCAACAATATGGCTCATTACAAATGTAAATGACTGTGGTAAATCCTACATCGTCTGTGTGTTTGTTCAATTTGTGATACTATTATGATTCAACAGTGTCTTTTAAATCTCCAGTGTTGTATGGATTCATATTGGATTCACATTCAGCTGCCTACATCCACCAGTCTGCCAAAAAGAGGCATATGTGCAAATATAGAGCAGGCTTACATAAGAAATTGGATTTTGAGATTGGCAACGTGTGTATGTGTGTGTGTGTGTGTGTGTGTGTGTGTGTGTGTGTGTGTGTGTGTGTGTGTGTGTGTGTGTGTGTGTGTGTGTGTGTGTGTGTGTCTGTTTTGTGTTAATTTCTAAATACTTGTTAAAGAACTAGTTCATCAAAATCCTTAGGGTCTGAATGCATATTTGTCTATACGTATTTAATTTGTACATACATGAAGATGTGTATAAGTGACATCAATGTGTGTGTGTGTGTGTGTGTGTGTGTGTGTGTGTGTGTGTGTGTGTGTGTGTGTGTGTGTGTGTGTGTGTGTGTGTGTGTGTGTGTGTGTGTGTGTGTGTGTGTTGTGTGGTGGTGTGTGGTGTGTGTGGTGTGTGTGGTGTTGTGTCATCTTTGTTCAGCATCGTGCCAGCGTCCCATTGACAAGGGTCAGTTCCTGGGGCCAGCTGGGTCAACAACACTTATCCTCGACTACTTATCAACTGGGTATTGAATCTCCTCCGTGTGTTAATTCCGGTGTGTGTGTGTGTGTGTGTGCGTGTGTGTGTGTGGTGGTGTGTGTGTGTTTGGTGTGTGTGTGTGTGTGTGTGTTGTGTGTGTGTGTGTGTGTGTGTGTGTTGTGTGTGTCGTGTTGTGGTGTGTGTGTGTGTGTGTGTGTGTGGTGTGTTGTGTGTGTGTGTGTGTGGTGTGGTGTGTGTGTGTGTGTGTGTGTGTGTGTGTGTGTGGTGTGTGGGTGTGTTGGGGGGGGAGGGGGGCTAAGTGAAGATACTAGCAGGGAGATGGGGCAGGCCAAGAAAGGACGGTACGTTATGGAAGCAGTAAATTGACATAAAATCAATCAAATTGCGCCGGCCCCACCTCCCAGTGTGACAGTCTGCTCCTTCAAGAAGATGAAAACACAAAACTCACCATGAGATAATCACGCCGGTTCATCACTTTGCGCGAAAACACAAACAGTCTCTTAATTGTTTTTCCTGTAATGCGATCCTTTAGAGAACCTGGCAGGAGATTTATATGACAGTGAATGCCAAACACACAA
>NW_011337184.1:612267-619821 GCF_000735185.1 Notothenia coriiceps
AGAGACACTACATACTGATATACACCTGAACATCAGCAGGAGAGGACTCTTTAAAGTAGAGACACTACATACTGATATACACCTGAACATCAGCAGGAGAGGACTCTTTAAAGTAGAGACACTACATACTGATATACACCTGAACATCAGCAGGAGAGGACTCTTTAAAGTAGAGACACTACATACTGATATACACCTGAACATCAGCTGGAGAGGACTCTTTAATTGTGTATTATTTCAACTCGATTTCAACTCACTCTTATTATTCTGCACACAAATATTTAACGTCTTTGTTCTGAGTGATTCAAAAGCTATTATTTTTTAGTGTAAGAGAGCTTTTATGTGTTAAATAAAACATTTCATTTCTTTGTGAAACATAAAAGCACGACTGCAAGCAAAAGATAACGTGTCCCATCTCGCTGTGTGAAAAAGCTTCTGAGAGGAACAAATCGACAACAGAAAACAGAAGAGCACAAAACCCATGAAAACATTCAGTTTCTCTTTGTGTGACCGCAATGCATCATTATAAAGGCTGTCACGGCTCGCCACAACCATTATGCATCACTGCGCTGGGTTTAATTATTTCATCTCTGAAATACAGATCCACTGGCAGGAAACAAATGATTATACTCATCATCAAATCATCTGCAAATGATGTTCTAGAAGATTAATGATTTGGTTTAATTAAAGATTAAATACACAAAGTAATTCAATGTTTTGTTTGTGTTAGCATGTATTTGCATCCACGTAAGACTGCTCCTTGTTTACGTGCATCTCTTATCAGCAAAATACAAACAAACACTTTTTACCCAAAATGAAACGAACGAGCACTGCCTTTACTTTCCTGCTAATCTTTGCATCAATATCTGACTTTAAATAAAGTTATTCTTCTTCTGAATTCATTGCAGTAAAGGTGGGGTAGGTAAGTTTGAGAAACCGGCTCGAGATACACTTGTTGTTATATTCCATGGAATGCTCTTAACATCCCGATATTAATGAAGTATCTCGAGCCGGTTTCTCAAACTTACCTACCCCACCTTTACTGCAATGNAATAGTTTCAATCTGAAGCAAACAAACAACTGCAGCTACCTGCTGTAACACACACACACACACACACACACACACACACACACACACACACACACACACACACACACACACACACATACACACTTGCACACGCACAATGGCATCCAATAGCAGCTAATTGGGTAATCCGTTTAGTGCATTGTAAAGGAGATTGAGCATGAATAGGGCTTCGATGCTGAGGAACAGAATAGCAGACACTCATTACGGCCCTGGAGTAAGGAGATGGAACACCAGGCACGGGACAAAGAGAAAGAAACAGACATGGAAAGACAAAAGTGTGTGTGGAAGACAGATTTATATTGTGTGGATCTAACGTTGGCATTATACACTGATGCTACTGTACAGCAAACAGTCAATGTCTCCTCTGTTTAAAGTTTGCATGTAGAAAAAGGTTTTCTTAAACGCACGTTCACTTGAATTACGCGAGTAATTGCTCATTAATTCGATCTCGGTGTCTTTTATTGGCAGCCGTGTGGCCGCATCTTTGACTCCAGGCTAGCTTTTAGTGACGGACCCCCCTGTATGAATTAGATTGCATTCAGATACTATTATGTGCATCCAAATGAGACATTAGGTCAGCCCAACAATCAGCCTCCATAGGTTTCAATAGATGAAGAATTTGTGTGCAATGCTCACTGAGTTGATATGGCTGGCCTACTACTGCTTCTTTAGCACAGGCATTTGCATAACCTTGGCAGATGGAGTGTAGAGGAAAATGTATTTTTAATGGAGTCTAAATGGAAGCCTTTAGTGCTCTGACAAGGATGGGAATTGATGCTCATGAATTTAAGGAGTTCTAAAATTAAATTTTATTTTATATTCCTTTATTGAGCGGCACGATTGATTACACGATTGATTATTTTATTACAATATGTCTATGCACTTTTCTGTAATGCTTTAAACTAATGCAGTGACCTGGAATCAATCCAAAAATAGTTTTACAGAGTCGTATGTGTCTTAAAGTTACAGGAGATCCCCAGCCGACTCCATAGTCATGAAATATTTACATGTAAGGCTTTCATCCCACTCTAAAAAAGAGCAAGTGAGAATGTATTGTAACACACGGACGTATTTTTAGACATTTTGAATTATTGCTCATCCATTATCCACAAATATTTACCTTTTCCATTATCCTTCACTTGTTTTGAACACGCTGTGTCATTTATGCATGATGGAACAGCCGCATGAATATGAAATTGAACTTGATGTATTGTCATAAAAGCTTCGTTCTCGTGTCGGATCATTATTTCTACAATAATCGAGCTTTCAGCATGAAAGGCACCCTTGCAGTCAAAGCACAGAGTTGTGATGGTGACACATTATACCGGCTATTCACTGGATTCTAGTCAATGTTTTGTATGAGCCCACTTGACAAAATGTTAATTTGAGATAAGCATCTTTTAAAGCGGCCCTATTATGCTCATTTCAGGTGTTTTGTGCCTCTACTGACATGTCTACATGCTGCGTGCTGCAGCGCCTCTTTTCACCCTCTGTCTGGAACCAGAGCCCAGTCTGCTCTGATTAGTTAGCTGGCTGGCTCTGTTGTGATTGGTCAACTGCCAAGAGATGTCCCGCCCCTTATCACGTACGTTGTGTTAGAGCGCTAGCCAATAGAAGCACAAGCGTTACTTAGTGATGTCACTATGTAAGGGAAATAAACAAACAAATCCAAGTGTGTGGGAGAGAAACTCCCTCTGGAGGGAAGTTTGGGATTGTAGCCTTTACAGACCATTTACATGCTCAAAAACCTATAACACACTATAGGAAAGGCAAAACCCGGATAAGCATAGAGCCGGTTTACATAACATAAACATAAACTCTCTTAAGTTTTCTGTTCCTCACATAGTCACTCCACCATCTCTTAAAACTCTGTCTTATGTGTTTGCGTTTGACACGTTATCACTGTGGAAGGACATTCATAGGTACAGAATGAGGCTTTCCTGAGGCCTATTGACCCTGCAAGCTGAAGACTCAGTGATAAGGTTGTCATTCTGGAGTATAAACATCCTCCCATCCTCCTGTGTGTGTGTGTGTGTGCTTGTGTGTGTGTGTGTGTGTGTGTGTGTGTGTGTGTGTGTGTGTGTGTGTGTGGCTGTGGGAGTAAGAGAAGACATAACAAGCTCACTGTAAGGGGTCTATATATCTTTCTGAAAGCAGCTGGAAATATGTGCTGCATGCGATAGCTGCGCTTAGCTCCATAATAACAGCCCCCCTGACCTTGCAATGCTAAATTGTTCATGGTGGGAAACTCTGTGTGGTTCTTTCAACAGTTTGAGTTGTCATAACTCACAAAAGTCACGTCTGTCACTCACCTGCTGTGCACAGTTGCTAAGCTGACTCACATACCATGAGAATATACCTCTATTTTGAGAACGTTCACATGAATCATTACTGAAAAGTTTGCAACATCATACAGAGCAAAAACTCCCAAAGATGGTGGGATGCTGTATTTCTCTGAGAAAGAGTCTTCACTCGTGGAAGGATGCTGCATTTGGGTATCTGGGACAGTTATTTTAAGACGCGCATCCTTTAGCAGGTCATGACAGCTCCGATGGTTTGTCACACGCTAGGGAACTAAACTGTGTTAGCTATTATGAAACAATTGCAAATATAATCGTGCACTTAACATCAGATAAACAGCTTTTCTCTGCTGGGACATTACTGTCTTTACAACTTGCGACATTCATCCTCCACACCCCCTTGTGATTCTTCCGTTGTTGTTTTTTCTCGCACAATAAGTTAGAGTAAAGGGCAAAGCTGAACATGCCTGAGCAGGTGCCTTTTTTTCTCGTATTCACCTTGTCACCAGCACAATGTGCAGTAAGCTAATTCCTGCTCCCCACAGGTCTCAACACATACATCTCTGTACACAGGTGTGACAGTCCTGAGACTATGAGGTTGTGCTGAAGGTGAATCATTCCCCACACAGACCTCCACCTTGTGTAAATTACACTGTCAAATTATAAGAATATGATTTGAATGATTTAGGAGAATCACAGGGTGGGACCTATATATGGACATGAATTCATGCTTGAAACACCTTTAACTACCTGGCTCTGTGGCCAACGCCATTCATTTCCTCAAATTGCTGTGTATAGTGCAACATCTAAATAAAGACCCTATCATTTCCCTAGTTTTAAAACAATGGTTTGTCAAGTTATGGCTGTGCTGAATCACATGATTGGTAGTTGTCTGCAAAGAAACACAAGAAAATGTTGACATTTCAATCAGAGCTGGCATGTCGTCAAGTTTTTACTTTGAGCTTTTTTGGAAATTGCAGGACTTGGATTTCCTCCATGCTGAACAACTTTCAGTCAACTAAGTCGAATGGATATACCTAAATGTGGAAACAAAATAAACCCATGCCTTCATTTGGTACCTTACATATAGCTAAAAAACTTCCCACAAGTCACATTAAGTCAGCCCCCTTTAACAAATCACACAACTCTGTAATGCCACCCAGACTCACTGTGAGTACTCTTGTCACATTCAATCGAACAGCCACAACTTTCCTGCACGTCCCACAGAAGGTAACTTACCTCCATAACAGTCTGCCTGCCCCCACGTCACAGTCACTGTTTCCCACTGAGTGTGGACAAACCTCCAGTCGAATGCAAGTTAACAATGCTTTTGTGCAGAAAAAGAGATGTGTGCTTCTGTTGCATGATCTCTCTAGGTCCCCTCTTCAATACCTGGTACGGTACAGTCAGTCCGTCCCATCTCCCATACTCTGAACACAGTCAAATTCCTCCATACACACTCTCTTTCTCCCTCCCTCTCTCCACAGTGTATCCTCGTTGCCTCCCTCCTGAACTCCCTCCCACTCTGAACATCAAACCCTGCCTCCCATCTTCCCTGCCTCTGCTGCTAGCCTCTCTCTTTAGTTGTGAACTATTTCTTTAGTTTTTTCACCCTTTCATCCACTTCTCTCTAACTTTATTGTTTCTTACTCTCTTTTCCTGGCATCATGCCCAGCTATTCATTTCATTAAACCACTTTACTGCCTCTGCATGCCTACATAAAGCACATCATCCCTGCCCACACTTCTTAGCAAATATCTGTAAGCGATCTAAATGTTTGAACAGGTGAATCTTGAAATTTAGATGTTATCCTGCGTCCGGTTGTGTGATTATATTGATGTGAACCTGTGTGGGCTGATGACTCATCCACGCTGGTACCCACCGTGCTCTGCTGCCGAAGATTTAACCTGCTTCACTGCTTCAGCCGAATGCATTGGCTCTCACAGGACGCCAGGGGCGGATCTGTTGTGTTTTGGTTTATTTATGTAACAGATGAGTTGAATAAATGATCAGGAGTGTGGTGTGCAGGTTATAACCCTGCAGTGCAGTTTCTGCAGTACTTGACATGCCAGCACATCCTTCCATATCACTGCTTTGTCTTTCTGTATCCATCATGTTTTGACTCCATGTATTTCTTATCATTCTTTCCTTATTTCTTTTACAGTCTATGTCCAGCATTTTGCACTAAAACTCTCTTCTGCATCATAATTAGAAGCAGCAAAACTTCCAGTCTGTTTCACACATATAATAACGATATAATACAATTACGTTCTAAGCTCCTGGCTGTGAACAAAATGAACAATATTCCTCTTGGCTGTCTGGGCATGTCTCGTGGAGATATAATGACGGTTTTAGACTTCCTTCAGTGTTCCTGGAGTGCCAATTTGTCTTTAATATATTCCCCCCTATAGCAATCAGCCCGCAGAACACTGTCATCCCTTTTATACTCAGTGGGTACCATTGGCTGTATATCTTTGTGTAATTATGTGTTTTGGAAGTTTTATACAAGACTGTAATTTAAGTTGTGACAAAGTGACCACATCCAGGTTTATTGATGTTGTCGTCAGTTGTTTTGTCCTCATCACACATGCACTGCCAGGAAAAAGTACACCGTGTTATTGTCTGATCACTCTTAGAAAGCCTTGCATTTGACTAGTATCCTATTTGCCCTCAAAAGCATCTTCCTTTGTGTGTATAAAGGAATGTGTAGGCAGGGCTGAGCATTTTCAGATTGAGTGTGTTGTTTTGAGTGTGTGCACATATAATTTCATCTGAAAAGAGTGTGGGCTCTGAAATAATCAGTTTTGTACCATGTTGCAAGGTATCAATAATGATGTGGGTTGTTACAATGATGTGTGTACCTTAGCAACCCTTTTGGGTGTGAGAGTGTGTAGAGTGCATGGTTGGGAGGGTAACTTTAAGATAGTATTTTGTTACAATTACGGTGGCAATTTATGATGGCCAACCAGTACCACTGTCACTGGCAACAACAAGTACGTTTTTATCGGCTTATTTTAACAACGTGATCACATGATTCCTTCCAATATAATTGCAGATATGCCGTAAACTATCTAGCCAGGGCCGGCCATGACCAATTTGCTGCCCTAGGCAAGATTTTAACTGGTGCCCCCCACCCCCAAAATGCAGACACTCACTAAGACTCGCGCATTCAGGCAAGTGCACGGTTGTGGCATGACAACCAAAACAGAAAGATATGTGTGTGCAACTGTATTTAGTATCCTATCTATTTGAACATGATTTAAGGGGGGGGACCTAACCACCTCTGGGGGGGTCCGGGGGGCATGCTCCCCCGGGATGATTTTTTTTTTTAATGTTGAAGTTAAAAGCCTCAATCTGGTGCACTTTGAGAGCAACATTAGGAGATCTATGGGTACATCTCTCAACACGATATGAAACAGAACTGTAAGCAGATTTCCTTTTTCTTTATGGATATTTTACAAATCACTCCCCTTTTAAACTGTATTCTTGTTTATTAATAACAACTTTTTTGTACTGTCATATAGTATTTTATACCTGTTTTTCATCTATTCTCTTATTTTTTTATAACTATAATGATCATATGTGTGCCTTTACCTCACTGAGCTGAGGTTATCAGAGCCTCTCAGTCTTTCAGGAGAGAGCTCTCTAAAGCTCTCCCCCCCGCAGCCGCTTACACAGTAAATTCCAATGTTAATAAAAGCTGTATACGTTTTTTGGGAGTTTGATTTATTTTAAATTAACACAAATACAAAATTAAAACCTATAATTGCACACTAAAACCATTATTTCAAAAAAAGAACTATTTCTTTTTAAAACCTCTGGTTTTTACTGGGGCTGGGGCAGTTCAACTTGATTTTGGTGGGGGGGGGTGTGCCACAGTTTATGGGCGCAGTACGCAATATAGGTGTAGTTCTGTTAGTATAAGATAATAAGATGTACTTTGTTGATCCAAAATTGGGAAATTGTGTTGTTATGAAATAAAAAAATAAAAAATGTATTTAATTTTTTACTTTTTTCTCTTTTTTTTCTCCCCAATTTTTGGCGCCCCAGATGGGTTGATGCACCCTTAGCATTTGCTGCCTGATCTAAGTATCACAATATGAAAGTTATATTTCCCAATTATTTTCCGTAACTTTTGGAGTATTTCAGTTTCAAATACAATGC
>NW_011337184.1:619866-627183 GCF_000735185.1 Notothenia coriiceps
ATCCCCCCCGGAAAGGAATATGCAAGAGTTACCTCTGCTTGCAGAGGATAAACAACATCAGAGTTACCAGCCTTCAGAAACTGCAAATTAAGGCCCTCAGATTAGAGCGCCCACAGTAAATGACACGAGCTCAAATAGCACCAATCTCGTACATCCGACTGTTTCAGAGGGAGATCTCACGCAAGGAATCAGGCTCTTTCATGGTCCAATTGCTCCAAAGAATCCCACTACCTGAAGGGATGAACAACAAGAAGAAGCAGAATTGGTTTGGGCCCAGAAACACCAATCTGTACTCTGCTCTGATGAGTCCACATTTGAGATTTTTGGTTTCCAACCGCTGTGTCTTGTTGAGAACGCAGAGAAGGTGACGGGAAAGTTTTGCATGTGTGTTCCACCGTAGAAGGCATGGAGGGAGGGAGTGTGATGGTATGGGACTTGCTTGACACTGTTGGTCATTTATTCAAGAATTCAGAGGCCACACTTAACCAGGCATGGCTAACACAGCCCTTCTGCAAGCACATTGCCATGCCCATCAGTGGCCTGTACGACGAAGCCAGTTCAACATACCCTGGATATCTTAACCTGGCCTAACGGTTAATCTAACCCCTACAAACGCGATCTCGCTAAGCGGTCCTACGATGCTTGGTTATCAACATCGGTAAGTCAATCCAGGTTTCTCTGTCCCGGGTGAGAGCGTGTTCACATGCAAAGGGGCGGGGTTAGCAACAATTTTTTACCAATTACCAAACATGGACTGCATCTCACTTCGGTTAAAGGACCTACTCATGCAAAATGCACTTTCTGTACGGTCTTTTATAACTGTATTGTGTCCCAGTGTGTCAAGGGGGGGGGGGAAAAAAGGTCACCAGTGTCATGAAAATAACAGCCCATCCTCTCTTACTGGACATATCATGCCTTTATTTGACAATATATATGTAGGGGCTGTAATATCTGATACAGAGCTGATTAAATAGTAATTTTTTCTTTCACTACCGTCACAGATTACTGCATTTGACCATGCCTCTTCACGTCTATTGAACGCTGTCCCACGCTGTTTATTACAATGCCAGATTCTGTGAGCGGCATGCTGACCACGCTCTGCCACAAGAGGGGAGCGAGCCTGAAGATCAGCTGCTGGCTGCAGCGGCGGAAGCATTGGTTGAACCAGAGATCTCTGTCCTTCGTGTTTTATTCTGATGAGGCGTAAGATTATGGCAGCACCCTCCTTTTTACGCATCGCGTTCAGACATCAGCATTCAAACGGCGACCACATATTCAGTTACTCAGTTATATTGTCATTAGGTAAGGGATATGTGCAGCGATGCGTCATTATTTTCCGGGGAAAAGACAAACACGACATCGTGCTGACTCAGGAGCCACGACGTTTCGAATCGTAGGGATCTAAAGCTCCGCATGAAAGTACGCTATCGAAGCAGTATCCTGCTGTTGCTACTGTCTATTCTCAACACAGTAACGACAGTGACTCTATATTACTTGAAATGCCGTTATTGCATGTCAATGATTATATCTATAACAATGTATTGATTTAAATCAATAAAATCATTTTCCTAAATCCATAAAAAGCATTTCAATTAATATTGGGAGTCATGTCGTTACTTTGTTGAGAATGTGACCACTGTAATAAGCGGGAATAATGTGCAGCGGACCTTCATTGCCCGATCTAGATGCCTTCCGCTTCGCGTCGGGCTCACTGATCAGCTGGGGGGGTCGGTGTTGTTTTCCCCATAATGACCGCGTCGCCTGCACATTATCCTTACATATGATTGATAGTATGTCATTATTAATTTGTTTTAAACGCAGGATGCCGCAAGCGCTTGCTCTCAGGGAGGGATAAAAAGAGCCACAGCGGAGAACAAACAGAAGGGCAAACATGGCAACCAATGCGCGGGAAGTCTTCTTCGCTGCTTTTGTGGCAGACTACAGCGCCACTTACAGGCCTGGCATATGTACTACAGCGTCTCCAGCGCTTTCGAGCGGCAATGGTCACCCCTTTTGTGACGTAGGAAAGAATTCAAATCAGTCTGTATCAGATCCATTACAGCCCCTGTTTTTGAGATTTGGGTATGGAGGAAAAGAGAGAGGGTTGTATTTTCTGACACTTGGTGACTTCCCTGACACACCGGGGACACATATACATGTATAAAAGACGTACAAAAGTGCATTTTGCATGATAGGTCCCCTTTAACCGAAGTGAGATGCAGTCCATGTTTGTAATTGGTAAAAATGTTGCTAACCCCGCCCCTTTCATGTGAACACGCTCTCACCCGGACAGAGAAACCCTGGATTGACTTACCGAGTTGATAACCAGCATCGTAGGACCGCTTAGCGAGATCGCGTTTGTAAGGGTTAATTAAGCGTTAAGCCAGTTAAGATATCCAGGGTATGTTGAACTGGCTTCGTCGTACAGGCCACTGATGGGATGGCATGTCGCTGCAGAAGGCTGTGTTAGCCATGCTGGTTAAGTGTGCCTTGAATTCTGAATAAATGACCAACAGTGTCACCAGCAAAGCACCCCCATACCATCACACCTCCTCCTCCATGCTTCACGGTGGAACCACACATGCAAAAACTTTCCGCTCACCTTCTCTGCGTCTCACAAAGACACAGCGGTTGGAACCAAAAATCTCAAATGTGGACTCATCAGACCAGAGTACAGATTGTGTTTCTGGGCCCAAACAATTCTGTTCTTCTTGTTGTTCATCCTCGGTAGTGGATCTTTGGAGCAATTGGACCATGAAGGCCTGATTCTTGTAGTCTCCTCTGAACAGTGGATGTAGAGATTGTGCTATTTGAGCTCTGTGATCATTTATGTGGGCTCTAATCTGAGGTGCCTTAATTTGCAGTTTCTGAGGCTGGTAACTCTGATGTGTTTATCCTCTGCAGCAGAGGTAACTCTTGCTCTTCCTTTCCCGGGGGGTCCTCATGAGAGTTTCATTATAGCGTCTGATAGTTTTTGCGACTGCACTTGAGGATACATTCAAAGTTCTTGACATTTTCCGGATCGACTGGCCTTCATTTCTTAAAGTCATGATGGACGGTCGTTTCTCTTTACAGAGTTGAGTCGTTCTCGCCATAATATGGATTACAACAGTAGTCGAATAAGGCTTTCCACTGTGCACTAACCCTACCTCTGCACAACACAACTGATGGTCTCAAACACATTAAGAAGGCAAGTCATTCCACAAATTGACTCTTGACAAGGCACACGTATTATTTGAGAACCATTCCAGACCTCATGAAGCTGACTGAGAGAAGCCAAGAGTGTACAAAGCAGTCATCAAGGCAAAAAGGGGGCTACAAAGAAGAATTTAAAATAAAAATCATATTCTGGTTTGTTCAAACATGTGTTCTTTCATAGTTTTGATGTATTCAGCATTAATTAACAAGGTAGAACATAATTTAAATAAATAAAAAACCTTCGAATTAGAAGGTGTGTGAAAACTTTTGACTGGTACTGTACAGGTGCATTTATTGTGCTTTTTTAAAATTCAACGGCAAATTCTTGAAAGCAAACACTTTGTGAGTTTTGGATCGACACAATTCTCAGCGCATTCGCCAGGAATCAGTTTTGACGGCTATCATTTCAAACATCTCCCTCATGGCCATGGGTGAGAGAGATTAATATCTCCGCTGCTCTCAGTGTTGTCGCTAACTTCATAACTTTGTCTCTTCCTCATCCTCCCTAACGTCCGCCTTTATTCCTCTCTAGCTGCCTTCCACAGCCTGGTTCTGCCTCGCTCCGTTACTGGCGCGGTTTGGGATGATAAGGCGCTGCAGTTGCTTCTGGTTTAAAGGATGATGGGAATAGACTGGAGCCGAGTTCTCATTGGTCCCTCTTCTTTAGAGAAGACCAGGAAATTATGGATACACGGATCGTGTTGAAATAAATAGGCACGTAATGACTCTAAATAATAATGATCACGCCACCAAACGTAGAGTAGAGAGTACAGGTATTTGTGTTAAAAATGTAATTACTAAATGTAAAAAGTCGTCAGAAAAATAAGTTGTGGAGTACCAGAAAAATGTAATTAAAGGTAGGGTAGGTAAGAATGGAGAAACCAGCTCGAGTGCGCTAGAATTTGAAAGTACGCAGCCAGGAAAAAGCCCCTCCTCCAACACACACAAACGCGCACATGACCAATGAGGGCACGAGATAAGTTTGTGCACGAGATGGAAGGCTGACAGGCAGGTAGGCCATCCAGTTATGTTAGCCGGAATTTTTTTAATGTATTTATTGTCAAAGCAATTAATGTATTCATTGCTATTGGGATGTTAAGAGCATTCCATGGAATATGACAAAAAGTGTTTCTGAAGTGAATTACCTACCCCATCTTTAACTACAGCAACGAAGTATTTGTACTCCACTACTTCCCACCTCTGTTTATTAGTTTAGTTTGTGGACTTATGGCAGGATATTATCTCCACACACATGCACACACACCACAGTACCTCAAACTTCACAGCAGGATCCATAGTTATTCTTCTTGGTTTGACATCCACACTGCTGTGCTCACAGGAGACGGAGCACTTGGGTATCTTCAGGATCTGAGAGGCCACTGCAGACATGAGACGCAGACAGTAAGTCTTGGGTCAAAAG
This sequence comes from Notothenia coriiceps, assembly GCF_000735185.1. Lineage (NCBI taxonomy): Eukaryota > Metazoa > Chordata > Actinopteri > Perciformes > Nototheniidae > Notothenia > Notothenia coriiceps. Next base: position 624,485 of record NW_011337184.1, read on the forward strand.
CACTGATACAGTCCCACAATCTTTTGAAACCCCATGACCAAAACAGGAGCGTCCCCTACTTGCTGTATATCTACATTTACTGACTTATATCTTATAATGACTATAATATCCAATGATTAAAAAGAGAGGTATTTTTGATTGTCATTTATCCTGAAAGAGCGTTGGTACACTGCCCATGTGAGTTACAAATGATTTGCTTAGCTTCTTGCTTTCCAGTATAAAGGTAATGTCATGTGGTGTTTAAGGTTAGGAAAAGTAATCTCATAGTTTTGTAAACTTTAAGAAACCGATGCTAAACGTTTTGAGATGAAAGGCATTCATAACACTGCAGTGTGCAGATAGAGCTCTGTGAAATGTCCTGCTCACACAGAGGGCCAGCACAGTGTGTGTTCATGGCTTTGTTTGTACTTCTGTATAAAGCTCAACCTAGGCTACTGTAGGAGGCTTAAAATAAATTATTGATTCTCATCATTTTATGTTTGCTTTTTACCTTTTTATAACTACTTTTCATCATTTAGATTTCAATGAAATATTACAACTGTGTTGTTTTAATAGCCTTCTTTCATAAAGTAATATTTACGGAAACTTTATTTAACTTCAACTACTTGTTCCTCTTTGCGTTACTGCTGCAATTAACAATTTTTGTTATAAACAATTAATTTGAAGATTCTTTTTGTCTAAAATGTCCATCCCAATTTCTTTTTGTTTAATGAGGTCATTAAATGTCAAAAGTTAACACTTTAATATGGTTTTAAACAGAGAAAATGATATTCACTAAACCTAACTATATTTGAGAGGCAGAGAAAAAGCATTTATCATTTAGTGGATTCATGAATGCAGCTGTAATTTTCATGTGGTTGAGTACAGTGTTGTCTACAAATATAATTCAGATGAACTCTTCAATGTTGATTTTATTTACTAAATAAAAAGTGAAAGAGCTCAGCCACATGCACCGTTCTCTTCCTCAAAGGTGATGAGGGCCTGTCCTCCCTGCAGATGCACAGAGGCTCTCTGACTAATGAGGTACCGTCCACTGATTGGCTGACTGGCGTCCCCCATCTGCTCTTCATACTGAGTCCGGTAGTTCACCTCTGTGTCTGGAATCTGGGCGTAAATCTGGACAGGAGGAGAAACACGATAAACAGAGTTGCAGAACTAAAACCATTTGAATGTATTATCATTGTTTGACTCATGTCAACCTATTGTTATAGTTAGAGATGTCCCGATCCGATCACGTGATCGGGGATCGGAGCCGATCACGTGATTTTCAAAAGATCGGAATCCGGAGAAAAAAATCGGGGATCGGGATTTTTTTTTTTTTTTTTTGTATAAATACTTTTATTTTATTTTTTTATTCTATGTTACAAAACTAAAATGACCATGTTCAAGTCTTAAAGTCATCCTGAGGCCTTAGTTTTGGTTTCAAATTACACAACATCATGTATGTGTTGCTTCTTTGGGGCTTGTTTTCATAGACCTGGTTGCTTATTTCTCTCAAATCTGGCAACAGAGTGGGCAGGGCGCAGTGTCTAATTGTAGCAGTAAGCTAACGAGTACTGATAAGCTTTATTTTGTTTTGATCCAATGCTGCACAACTGAACTGATCCAATGCTGCTGTGAAAAAAAGAAGCTATATCCATGTTGGATAGAATATCCAATTTAAATAAAAAAATAACCTTAAGGGACAACTAGAATGCTTTTTTTCTTTTTTTTCTCTTAATGCATTGCACATGTAGGGACTAACGACGTCAGTTGTTAAGCGTCAAACACAAATACCAGTCATCCGTACACATAACAATTAACCAAGTCACACTCGTAAAATTACCGTGTACGAACACTTTTGACCGTTCGTTCTATTATGACCAGTCTAAACGCCACCGCAATAAATCTCTTGGGACACGTCCAAACGTTTTTCACGGCAAAAAGTTAACGTATAACCCACCGTTTACGCTTTTCACAATGCTCAAAACCTTAAAACTAGACTCCAAAAACGCGAGAACTCACACTCAAATTTATTAAACGGTTTGCTTTTTGACATTAAGTTCTATCTCAGGACCCAATCTTATCCATTAGGTGGTAGTAGTAGATTCATATTCGAAAGGGACATTCTTCTGTCGTTTTGACAGGAGAGACCACAGAAGATCTGTCTTCGTCTCTTTCGCGCTACTCACTCTCTCGGTCCGACTAGAACTTTTGACCTTTCTCTCTACTTTCGGTTCCTGTTCCGGTACTTCCTCACAACCGAACACCAGCTTTTTCTTTTGCTAACACTAACAGCTGAGTTCGTACTTTGGTCATACGTCAAGTCCATGTCATTTTCTTACACCTTTCTAGACTGTTTGTTGGTTTTTTGTTTCCTTGAGTTAAAGGGAATAAATAAGTGTATCCTCCTTTAGGACTTGGAACCCATTGGCGTCTGTCCGAACGACCTGTTCTGCTTCTCTAAGTTTGCTCGCCTCCGGGCTTCTCCCGTCTTAGGTGTTTTGGACTTTGTGTGTTTAAATTCCACCCTTACTTCTTTCTGATGGTCTGGACTGATTTGTGTGGACTGTGACGTAGTTTAAAGTCGCATAAATAATCATTGTTATGTTATGTAGAAATTTGGTATTGATCCCTTCGGCTAAGGTGGAAAAAAACGAAGGGCTAGGGCTAAGGGAGTAAACTTAAAAAACTTTAAACGGCTATGGCTAAAAGGGGGC
>NW_011337184.1:627228-670906 GCF_000735185.1 Notothenia coriiceps
ATGAACAAGAATAACATAATCTGTTTTGAGTGACCTAAAAAAAACAGACACACTGAACTAGGATAGATGGTTACACGATGCATCTGTTAGAAAGTGGACCAGGGTATGAGCAGTGAGAATTAAAGATGGATTGCCATCTGGCATCCGTGCATTGTAGAGGTAGCAGTGAGAACAGAGAGGAGTTCATGGGCTCATTTGGGAGACAGGAGGGTACTAGAATCCTGGACCCCTTACAGCACACTGCTTGCCGCTCCACTGGCTGGCGCGTGGTAATGGCATTTGGCTATGCCCTCTCGGAGGTGTGTGTGTGTGTGTGTGTGCTGTGTGTGTGTGTGTGCTGGTGTTGTGTGTGTGTGTGTGTGTGTGTATGTGCGTGCGTGCGGGGGGCGGGGTGGGTATTGCTCGCTGGTCGTTGTGCGACCTACCAGGGCTTTGTGGTCAGGCAGTCAGCTGCGGGCATCGAAAGCAAGACAGACTCCCCCCCGTAACGTACACAGCACTCTTTTTGTCGCAAACCAAAACAAACATGCAGCCCATCGAGGATATAAGATCTAGATATAAGCATGATCGCACAACAACACGACACACACACACACACACACCACACCACACACACACACACAACACAGCACACACACCACACACACACACCACACACACACACACACACACACACACAACACACACACACACACACACACACACACACAGCACACACACACACACACACGCACCGGTACAGGGCCGGCTCCAGGGATTTGTTGGCCCGCCATGAACGACATATTTTTTTTGGGGTTTGTTCATCTTGTTACTTATTATGAGGCGCGTTAATGTTCTAAAGATTCTTTTGGGCCTCTGTCAGTCCCGTGCCCTGTAGAGGATCGCTCCTAACGTATCACCCCTTGTACGGCGCCCTGCACCACCACCACAACCGCCACACACACACACACACACACACACCACGACACACACACACACACACACACACACAGCACACAACCACACAACACACACACACACACACACACGTCACGGCACACACACACCTCATGATCCCATTCACCAAAGGTCCTTAAATCAAAACTGTCCCCTTTAAAGTCACAAGGTCAGAACCGTTTGTGTACCTGGCTTATTAAAATGTGGCAAAGATCAAGCCCAATAAATAGAATTTTAAACGCCTTCAATATTTGCGCTGAAATAAGAAGTGGAATTGAACGATTCTCGCTAGTGAGTGAAAGGGAACGTAGAAGTGAAATGGCCGGATCATTGTTCCAGACAAAAAGGCTTTTGGGGCGGGGGGGGGGGTGGCACAATGGGACTAATCGGAGGAACAATGCTAGGCCATGAAAAGGATGAGTGAGCATTGCTGCTGCTGCTGAAAAAGATGATGGTATATCCTCTTTGTAGACTTTGTGAAAATACTCTCTATGGGAAAAAGAACTTGCCGACAGCACGATGTAAGATGATGTACACTTTGGTGCATGTCTGTCTGTTGAACGATCTCACAGTATAGGGTCGTGCTGCTTCACATTCATTCAATTTGAACAAACTGATTTCTTTATCGATTTTTCTCGGGATGGCATCAATGAATCAGTAGAGTTCCGTCACTGCATGCGGTAATAAAGCTGTCCTTTTTCTTCACATTAACAGAAAGTATGACTTTACTCTTGACAAAAATGGGGTGTGAGATTTACACCTGTTTTGTAAGCCGCAGAGCTCAGGGGCCATATTTCTCCTGTAGTTGTTGTCTGTTCATTTGGAGCACAGTAGCTTGTATATTTTTCTGTCGCGAAGTGTGATTATATTTCATCCACATTGTGTTTTGTCAACAGTGTGTACTCCGTGGGTTTCTGAACGCTCTACTGCCCTTAGAAAGACTCAGAAGTTTGAAAGTGTGTGTTCTTTGTGTGCAGGTGTGTGTGTGTGTGTGTGTGTGTGTGTGTGTGTGTGTGTGTGTGTGTGTGTGTGTGTGTGTGTGAGAGTGTGTGGATCAGAACAAACAGCATAAAGGCAGGATGCTGGCAAACCACTATAAAACTGAAGCTCTCTAGCCTTCTCATTGTGAGGACTAGTCATTTATTTAACGCTCAAATATGGTCCTGGGCTGTTTGGGGAGAATACATCAACCGGCACACAAGAGTCCACACAAAGAGAGGCACACTTCAACAGACAAAGAGCAAAAAGAGAGAGGGCAAGCGCCTTTTTTTCTCCTTCAAATGAAGTGTTGTTTGTTCAGGGTGGGTGCAGGGCGCCGAGTGGGACGGATGGATGGAGGGAGGGACTGATGGAAGAAGGGGAGGGGGGTGTGAAGGATGAATGGTTATTACACAGTAAGTCGATGCACAAACGGAGGGTGTATGTGGGCGATAGTGGGGAGAATAGGGGGGTACGCTGGGGGTGTAAAAGATCTATTGTGAAGGCTGGGACTTAATCACTTGAGCGGCACACGCCAGTTCTATGGGAGCACATGTCGTACACTAGTTCCCCTGGGGGGGAGAGGGAGGTCCCAAAACACACCCACACACACAGAGTTGAATTTACATGTCAGTTATAATGCAAAGCTGGGTACAGGCCAACCAGAAAGACACACCCCCTTCAACAAAACAGTTAGCAGACCCTCCTGACTGGGGATAGTGTGAGGTTTGCATTTGCTGCTGGTTCACTCAAGGGCCTACACACAGAAGTACACACACTTCCTCCAGGACGGGATATATGACTCTGCGGGGGCCTTTGCTAGAGATGGATGCTTAGATTGACCTGGCAGTAAGTACAATCTATTGTTTCATTACTTCAGTCCCATGTCAGTGGAGGATGCTAATGTGTGAGAGTGAGAGTGAAGGCTGGAGTTTAGCAGCAGAAGAGAGGCAGTCACAGTCATGTCAGAGTGTGTTTGCATCAGGGCCACAGACTCCGACAGGTACAAACTCAACATCATATACCATTACTTAACATTTTCAGGAGCGGTTTACTTACTAACAGAAAAACAAAACAGAAGCCTTGCGGGAAGACTTCCAACTGTCTATTTGATTCTTCCGAGATTAGAAGCCTCTATGCAATTTAGGTTTATCTTTCCTCCCCTGTTTTCACCTTAAATAGAGTATATCAGTCAGCTTCTTATTTTGTCGTAGAAAACCACTCAAACTCTCCAACTGTGTCTAACTTGCTGTCTGTCTCTGATGCTCCTATTATTCTCCTCGTGATGTAACATCTATTTTGTACACGTCTCATCTTGCTTATCATTGTTTCCTTGGCGATGGAAAGTGACAGCCTTGATCAGGTCGCCCGCCTTCATTCTGAATATTTTCCTTCAACTGTGCCTATCAAACACTTCAAGGAAATGACACTGACAGCTATGAATATCCTAGTTAGAAACACAACTGTGCAACCAATAATTATGGATTAGCCTCGAGCCAAATGCAATGTACACTAATATGTGACTTACAGCAGGATATTAGGGCCATGCTTTGTTAGTGTGGCCATTATGAAATGCTTAGAGGCTGAGGACCAGGTGTTTAGGGAAGCCCACAGGCCTGATCAGCCAGTATGGAGCCCCTTTGCTACTAACTCACTAATGTTCCCCTGTGGGTTGGAGATCATGGCTAGCAGCATCTGGGGTCCTATTGTCTTTTAAGGGGAGTTGGAGAAAGCCAATAGAGAGCATCCCTGTTACCTCTCTGAATGAATATCATTGTATTATAAATAGGAATAGTAAAACAACACATATTTCACAAAAATATGAATAATATCTATTTTAGTTCATTCTTTATTTTGTAGCGGACTTTATGAAGATGATTCAACATTATATGTGGTAACACATACACTGACTACCATCATATGTTTAATTTGTTATGCTGCTTATCCTATCATATACAGTTGGACAGTGTCAGTTACTATGGTGATGTATAGTGTGGAAAGTAATGTTTTCCCAATGGTTGCTTCAGGATGTGTTAAAGGGGCCCTATTATTAAGCTAATTTTCAGGTTCATATTTGTATTTAGTGCCTCAACTGGGACATGTTCTCATGCTTTAATGCTTCTCATACTGCCTGTGCTGCAGCACCTCTTTTCACCCTCTGTCTGAAACCAGAGCCCAGGCTGCTCTGATTGGTTAGCTGGCCGGCTCTGTTGTGATTGGTCAACTGCTTAGAGATGCCCTTATGCAGAAATATCACGTACAATGTGTTGGAGCGCTAGCCAATAGAAGCACGATTGTTTCATAGTGATGTCACTTTGTTACGGATGTAAATCGCAGTGTGTGGGTGGGACAGAGAAACTCCCTCTGGAGGGAACTTTGATTTGAGTCTTTGCAGACCATTTACATGCACACAAATCTATATAACAAACTACAGGAAAGGGAAAACCCCATTAATAAATGACACTCACATTGTGCGGTCAAATAGGTTGTTTGTCTCTTTTTTCTCACAACTTCTAAAATGTCATAGTTTCAGCCACTCTCAATATATTAAAATGTAATTAATAAGAAATTGGCAATTATTTATATTAGTTAGTTTGATCCCCATGCTCTGCATTCAAGTATCCAAGATATACAACCTGCTCTTGTTGTGTGTTTGTGTGTTCTACAAGTCGTACTCAAGTACAACAGTACATATGAAATGTTTGTATAGTGTTATTCAAGAGGAGTAAACTATAAGTAGCCTATTTGCGAGTTTGTTTAGAGGAAGGGCGCCCTAAGGCTTATTTGTCAAATTCAACTGCCGAGCCATAAATGTAGTCACACAGGCAGAGTGCCAAGAAGGACTCTTTCTGTTACTTTGTTTGTTTAGCAAATGTTAACACACCTGCTTCAACAATGCATGTCTGGACTGATTCAGCAAACAACAGAATTTAACAACAGTAATAAAGCATCAGAGGAAACTGTGGTTTGTCCTTTCATGGAAAAATGTAATGTTTAAGGTTCAACAGCAAATATTCTCTCTGTTTAATGTGTATTATATATTTCCTGTCTTGCAGATGGAGCCATTGAGAGTGCTGTTCTGGGGTCATGAGTTGTGTCTTCTATTCTCTTCTGTGTAACTTGCTCACCTGGACCTCAACACCCCCCTCCTCACCTACTGTATGCCTGCAGGACCATGGGCAGTGTCAGCAGCCTCGTGAACGGAAACGACCTCAACAGCAGACAGTGCAAGGAGTCTGAACATCAGATAAAAAAGGGAGCACATCCTCAAAGAAGGAGCGGAGGTTGCAGCCTAGACGACTTACTGAAGTGCGGCTTCACTCAGGGCCCCACCCACCCCTCCAGAGGCCTGTCGCACTCCCGCTCAGGACGAAGTGAAGACTTTTTTTACATCAAGGTATGTGTCCTTTCATTTCAAACTATGACTTTAATACTGCACATTTCAGTTACAAAGCCTAACGCATTTATCCTGTTCCCTTAAAGGTGAGCCATAAACCCAGGTCAGCGTATTACAGAGGACCAATGGAAGATCATTCAGGTGGACAGAAGACAGATGGGGAATCAGATGGGGGAGAGCAACCAAAACTGCTGCTCAAGTCAGGAAATATTACTGTAAAGGTAAGAAGTGCACATTTGATCTTCTCTAAAGCTTACCTGAATTATATCAGTACATTTTTAAAGGAATGGTTGAACATTATGAGGGATGTCTTGCTTTCTTGCCATGAGAAGATTAATTACAAGCTAATATTTTCACAGTAAATGTGTGGGGTGGACCAATACATTGGTTAGGTTAGTTTAGTTAGCATTAAGACTGCTAACGTGAGGAAAAGCTAGCCGGGCTACATGCTCCATCTTGTAGAAAAACTATCCAAAATATCAGATATTAAATGAGATGTCCATTTAATAGCCTGATCAAATTTGGTCCGCTGTCCTTCAGTTAACTAGAATCCTTACTATGGTTATACTTACGAACATTAAGAAGTCATACTGCATAACTGCAACTTTATAAACCTCACAGCAGTTGAAACATGCACAGCAGGTAGTTGAAATGGTAGCAGCCATTCCCTCATAACCTGTATTGAACCGTCTCAGCTTATTAATCACCCCCTCCCAGATTAATGACCGAAGAATGCCTTGATCTTCTCATTGAAGTCATTTATGTGCCAAGAATAGGCAAACGGAGTCTATTTCAATAGGTCTTTATTCCTCTGGGGCAAGAAGGGGAGAAAGGAGAGGAATAGGTAGCAGCTTTAAAAGAGACGGAGCGGAGGATGTGAAAGGAAAGAGAAAGACGAATCGAAGGCCAAAGAGAGTTTGAGGGATAGAAAGAGAGGAAAAAATGAGGGTAGGCATCCCACTCATGAAGTCAGTGAGAAGGAATGCTGAGCTCACGAGCTTTACCTCTTACACTTCAGCAGTAGCTCATATTATTAATATCACAGAGAAGGGCTATTCATCTTCGCTCAGACAGCACATGGGGGAGAGATGTGGGATGCAAAGGGGGAGGAGAGGAGGTCTGAGAGGAGGGGAGGAATGCTACTGCTGGTGACGTTCTTGGACAGCACAGATGGGGGCATGTGAGGTATAAGTTCATCTTTGAAATGAGTTTTCTCTTTTATGACAGTCTGGTGAATTTGACTTGCAACTACTGCTGCGTAGCTTTTAATACTGCCAGCATGTAGCGAAGGAATTCTGCACGCTTTAGTAATTCTATTTTCAGCATGAAAACGGCATGATTGGGAAAAATATCTATCCCTTTTACTTCTACCGAGCAATATTTATCTCTGTGGAAGCCAGTCATTACGATTTCCAAGTTTCAGAATGGACCCATCCGTGGTTTGCGGAGACGCTGAATATTAAAATAAAAATTGGGAAGAGCACCCCCTGACTGTATGTCATTTCACTCTTCCAGACCTCTGCTGACAAGTCATTGGTCCGTTCCACTGCCTTCAAGCCTGTGATTCCCAGGAGTGCAACCTCGTCGGAGACAGGCCACAACAGCCTGGACCACATCCTCTGTCCTCTGGAGAGAGCCCGGAGTTCAGACATCAGACACAAGCACGACACCTTCTCAGGTTATACATTATATTCAAATGCAGCAGTAGAACAACTAAGTCGATTTACTCAAATGTTGTATTTAAGTAGAATGTTGAGGTACTTTACCTCAGTATTTTCATTTGATGCTAATCTAAACTTCTCATCCACTACATTTTGGAAGCCAATATTGTACTTTTTACTCCACTACATGTATCTGATAGCTTTAGCTACTTAACTGATTCAGATAATGCATTACCAGACATACACATTAATGCATCAATAAACACAATCCAGTCATTTAACATATGATTATAAAATGGGCCATTACGCAAACGGGTACTTTTGGTGCATTACGTTTATTTTGATGCATATACTTTTGTACTTTACTTATGTACAATTTGTAATGCAGTACTTTTACTTAGAGTATTTTTACAAGATAAGAAGTACTTTATTGATCCCGATTTGGGAAATGTTTGCGTTGCAGCAGTATACAATCCAAAGATAGCATTAAAAAGTAAAAAAAATACATGTGGAAATACAAAACCAGCAATTAAGTATTGCTACTTTTACTTAAAGTGGACCTATCATGCTATATTTGAATAATATAGTGTAGGACCATACCTATATAAGGCATATTCAAATATAGCATGATAGGTCCACTTTAAGTAAAAGTAGCAATACTTAATTGCTGGTTTTGTATNAGCACGACCAATCATTTTAGCCGCCCGGCTAAAATAACTGGATTGCCTACCTGCCTGTCAGCCTTCCATCTGTGCCTGACTGCCTGTGCACAAACTTATCCCGTGCCCTCGTTGGTCATGTGCGCGTTCGTGTGTGTTGGAGGAGGGGCTCTGTGAGGAAGTGGCAGATTTTTCCCGGCTGTGTATTTTCAAATTCTAGCGCACTCGAGCTGGTTTCTCCAAAATGACCTACCCCACCTTTAAGATATTCATTGCTATCGGGATGTTGAGAGCATTCCATGGAATATAACAAAAAGTGTATCTCGAGCCGCTTTCTCAAACTTACCTACCCCACCTTTTAATAATGTGCCTTGAAAACATTATTTTAAACTAGTCTGCAGCGGATAAAGCACAGGAGAAAGTGCCTCGTATTTCTTGCATGACTCACACGAGAACATTACTCCGGTGTACATTTCCTTATATGCGTATTTATTTCACGTCCCTTCATCCAGTCAGCTCCGTTGCTTTCTTTCATGTCAAAGCAGCGACTTTGAATTCCTTCTTATCTCTTGTTGGTGGCCCTCCTTTCATGTCAGTGACGGAGCAACGCACACTGACAATGGGCCTTAATTTGATTTCAGTTTTGATTTGGTCCAATCAGCTCAGTAATGACAGCAGATGAGCTGCAAAAGAGCTTCTGTGTGAGGGAAGAAACACTATAAAAGGCAAATTAGATGATTAGGCGGGAGAGGAAAACAATCTTCACATTAAAGTCCAAGAGGAATGGAGAATGATAATAAGGGATTGACAAAAGCGCAGTCGGAAAAAAAAGCTTTGATTATATACCAATATCATTCATGTTTGTTATTGAATCCAGCATTAGCTTGTGAATGAGTCCGACACATATTAACAAGCTACACATGTATAGCTGCAGTATTTTCCATTTTGGTGTGGTGTACTCAATCAAAAGTATTTACATATCTTTCAAATGCATTAGTACAGTTTTAGTACGTATTAATAGCCATATGCAGGTTTGTCCAACAATATTCTGATGATGTGTGAATAAATCTTCTCTTTCAAAAAGGGCTAAACTATTCATTTTTGTTTATATTGTGGTGACAGTTACGGGACATAATTCACTGAGTCATATATGGCGCGTTTCCATTGCAGCGCGGAGCTCGCTTTAAGCGTGCCGAGCCGTACGGGGCCCGTTTTTGGTTGCGCTTCCACTTGGCCTATTTTTGGCCTGGGGCTACTTTTTCACCTTTTTTCTGTGTGTGTTGCAACCCGGACCGGTAAGTGAGGGTACCGGGGTTTGGTGTTATTCATGCTAGCTTATCATACAGAGCAGCACATGTACTTACCTCTTGTCAATTAATGGATAATAAAGTGTGGAAGTCCATTCTGAATATACCGCCTCTGACTNTAAGTAGAATGTTGAGGTACTTTACCTCAGTATTTTCATTTGATGCTAATCTAAACTTCTCATCCACTACATTTTGGAAGCCAATATTGTACTTTTTACTCCACTACATGTATCTGATAGCTTTAGCTACTTAACTGATTCAGATAATCTGGATCAGTCTGGATCAGATCCGTTGCAGCCCCTTTTTTAAGAGATTTGGGTATGGAGGAAAATAGAGAGGGTTGTGTTTTCTGACACTTGGTGAGTTCCCTGGAACACCGGGGACACATATTCATGTATAAAATGATAGGTCCCCTTTACAGTAAGTATAGAATATGAATATTTCCTCCACCTCAGTTGAAATGCCATTTTAAATTGTAACTATACAATGAGACAACAAAAGTTAGAACAATATAGTGCTATAAAATTCAACAACAAATTCAGGTTGAATGACACATTCCCCTAATGTAAATGTCATTTATTTTCCTTCCAGGGACTCTTTCTGACTCTGGACGTAACTCCATGTCCAGCCTGCCCACTCACAGCACCAGCGGCAGTCTGATTGCTTCCACGGGCCCCGTCAGTCAAAGTGAAGGCGGCTCAGCTCCCGCACACCGACTCAGCAAGGGAGCGCTGCCCAACTTCCCTCCATGGGTCAACGGGAATAGCACTAACCTTGACTGTAGCTCCAGGCCTGGTTTAAATAGCACAGGGTTGGATGCTGGCTCCCCACTTCCTGCAGATGAGCCAGGAGCGCTCTCTGAGACTGCGGGGGGGATCCGGTCCCCCATTACTACAGATGAGTTTCTGATTGAGCGTTTGGAGCAAAGGCTGCTGGAGAGAGAGACTGAGCTGCAGGGGCTACAGGTACCACGCTGTGGCATCAGCAACTAAACAGCTTGTTCATCAATCAGTATGTGTTTACCACTAATAAGGGGTGTTAAGTAAGTACATTTCCTCAAGTACTGTCCTTTCAGGTACTTGTACTTTACCGGAGAATTTCCATGTTATGCTACTCTGAACATCTTTAGTTACTTTGCGGATGATTCATGATAAACAATATAATCAACACTTAAATTAGACTTTAGGGAGGCGGTGGTGGCGAAGTCGATAGGGACTTGGCTTGGCAACTGGAAGGTCACCAGTTCAAGTCCCGGCAAGACCAAGTGCTAACGAGGTGTCCCTGAGCAAGGCACCGTTCCCTACACTGCTCCCCGGGCCCGGTTCAAAATGGCAGCACACCTCTCCTAACACTAGGATGGGTCAAATGCAGAGAAACAATTTCCCCACGGGGATTAATAAAGTATATCAAAATTAAAAATAAAAATATATATATAATCAACACTTAAATTAGACTTTAGTTACACCTGGAATAAATTCACAAGCTACCCAGCAGGTATTCAAGAAATTAGAATGAGTTCCACCTTTACAAGCTTTGATAAACACATCAATACATCAATTGTTATAATCGAAACACATAATATATATGATTAAGAAATGGGTCAATCCTCATAATATGTACTTTTACTTTTTTACTTCAGTAAGTATATTTTGATGCCAATACTTTTGTTCTTTTACTTGAGTGACATTTTGAATGCAGGACTTTTACTTGTCACAGAGTATTCCTAATGACTGCAGAACTGTGATTGTTACTAACATGTCTTCCCCTTGCAACAGGTGAGTTTTGAAGACAAGGAGGTGGGAACCTGCCAGCTGTTTGAGGAAAGACAGATGTACTGCTCTGAGGAGATGGAGGGGCTGAAGCAGCGATGCTCCACAAAGCTCCGCCAAGTGTCCCAAATGGCTGCGAAAACCCAGCAAGCCCTCCAGCTGCAGGTCAGCCAGCTCCAGGTCAGAACACCTCCTATTTTCTTTTTTAATCTCTGGTTCATCTTTAATATTTACCTTCTCATTTGAGAAAATACTTTCCACGCACAAACAAGTGAAAAGAGAAATGTGTCCTTGTGCAGGCTGAGAAGGAGAGGCTTCAGCAGGATGTCACAAAGCTCACACAAGAGAGGGATCGTGTTGAGCTCAGACTGAGGTGTTATGCGACAGAGAGTACACAGCTCGCTCCAACACTTGAGGAGACTCAATGGGAGGTGAGTCGTGAGTCATATGTGTGAGATCAATTGGGTTTGAAAGCTTTCAGCACACTAAATAATGTGAAACCTTGATCGCTGCAGGTGAGATGAGGGACATTATGTTCCTGCATCACAAGATGAGAAATCCACCATTATGCATCAAGAAGAAAATACAGAAGAACATTTATTTATTAGAAGAAAATACACCAAATGTTCTCTTTGATATGTTTCTGAGTATTTCACAATGTTGCCTTTCAACATCAGAGAATGATCAACACAATTCTGAAGTCCATTTTTCAGCTAGTTCAGCAGGGGGGGTTTTAAAGCCACCGAGTTTATTTTGATTCAGTATCACAGCTCTCACCAGAATAATTTCCATCTGTTTCATCCAACTGTAGCCGACGCCACCTGCCCAACAACAAATGGAAGACAGAGTTAAAACCTATGGTGAACATACATCATTGGACATTTGGCCGTTAAAAGAGACAAAACAGAGCCAACATGACAGTGAAACTGCTGTGTGGCCAGAAACACAACTTTAAATGGATTTTAATGTGGCATAAACATATTTGGAACAAATTTCAATTTAATGTTTGAGTTGAAAATATGTAAATGTTGTGTTTACAGCTTGGCTCTCTGCAAGTGGCCAAAAAAGTGAATTTAACTGGTTGAACTTATTTGTTTTTATTATTTAAATGTTAATCCTACTTTTGGCATACGGTGAGAATGTGTAAGTAGTGTTCCCCATGCAAGCTATTGTTACATGATGTTTTATAAAATCAAATAAATGAGTTATATTTAATGTCACAAATGTCCAAATTCTCTCATCATTTGCTGTGTGCTATGATTAAGGGAAATGCACATGAACATTATTAACAGTATAAGAGTATTCAATTGTTGATCTGTCCTTTAACTGCCGGAGTGGCGTACATACCACACATTACAACTATGACCATTATCATATCTGTCCGAATGCAGGTGTGCCAGAAGTCAGGAGAGATCTCCCTGTTGAAGCGGCAGCTCAGAGACTGCCAGACGGACGTCCAACACAAACTGAACGACATCGTCAGCCTCAAGGCGTCGCTGAAGGAAAACACGGCAAAGATGGATATGCTCGAGAGACAGAACAAAGACCATGAGGAGAAACTTCACTGTCGCACCAGAGAGGTGGAGGTGAGCCTGATCTTTATTCAGTGGTAATTCATTCTACCATGGCATTGACATAAGAATGTGTGTTTAATGCCCACACAGTGCTTATAATATGAAAGCACTTGGAAGGATACTTCACATTGTTTGCTACACTCAGCTGTGACCTCCAGACAATTGCTATGTCTGTGTTAAAGCAGACTTAGCATACATGTAACTAAAATAACCCTCTTAAATGCTGCCCATGTGTTAAACTTTTTCTGTATTCAGGTGTGCGAAAATGAACTCCAGCGCAAGAAGAATGAGGCTGATTTGCTGAGAGAGAAAGCGGGAAAACTGGAGCAAGACATTCAGGGAATGAAACAGGATCTGGCCAGGGCCAAAGAGCAAAGGCAGAACAGTTTGCCACCAGAGGCCCAGACTCAGGACTCGGAGAGACTGAACCAAGGCTCAGACTCCCCCACCCGAGGCCAGGCGGGGGAGAACAACAGACAAACATCCACCCTCCAAAGGGAAGTGGAGGGTATGAAGCAGCAGCTCAGAGAGGAGAAGGACGCTCAGGAGAAACTGGCCGGTAGCTTTGAGCAGGAGAGGCTCACATGGAACAAGGAGAAAGACAGAGTCATCAAGTACCAGAAGCAGCTGCAGATCAACTACCTGCAGGTGCACAAGAAGAACCAGGACCTGGAGCGGATCCTGAAGGAGCTGACGGCCGAGCTGGAGAGCCGGACGGAGCTCGGCATGGACATCAACTACAGCTCAGGGTTACAGACTTACGACGACGTTATTGCCACGGAGATTTGATGGGAACACTCACATGTTGAGTCAAAGTGAACTGAGCACTATTTTTTTCACCAGAGATATTTATGATAACAGCTGGACTTCCTTCACTGCCTATTAGTGTTTTCCACGGGTTGTTTAATAGAATGAGCATAGAGTAGTGCATTTTGTGTCCAGGGGACAGAAGAACATATCTGTTTGTGATGACACTGTCAGTACTTGTTTACGATGAAAAGGATTTGTGGCAAAATGATCAAGCAAAACTTCCTAAGTATGACACAAAAATAAGAATATAAGAAAATTAAATAAGTGAAGTAAAAATGGTATAGCTTGCAAACAAATGAATTGGTTTATCCTGTAAAATATTGTTTTTCCCCTTTTTTTATAATATATATTTTTGTTTACAGTTCCCTCAAACTACTTTGAGATGACTGTTCTTGCTTCACTGAATTTGGTTTTCTCTTGAATTCTTAGTTTTGCTTGATACTTAAGAAGCGTTGCTTGATTTTATTGGCACAAACATAATTCCTCAGTTTAGGGTAAAGAATAAGTTATTTCATTTGTTTGTTATCATGATGTCCAACAAGATAACTCATCATTTGGATAACTTATCATGTAGAATTTGGTCAATGACACATGGATGACGAGCTGATGTATCTGTTACTAATGCCTAATGGTAACACATGATAAGCATGACAGTGACACCTCATCTGTGAGCCTTAACAGACTTTTCTTTGTTTATACACATGACTGTATGCATGGAACATAGATATAAGCCATTTTATGAGCCATCAAAACAAAACACATGTCTTATGATACAAGTATTTGTTATACCTACACAAATGTAAAAGGAAATGTCTTTTACAATTCACACAACATTCTAAAATCATTTCAATCAGGAGAGACTTCATTTTGTTAAAAGAACATTTATTGACACGTCATGTGATAAATGTTAAGTCTTTGGCAATTAGACCCCGATCCTGAAATCGTATATCTAAAGGGGGAAATGCAGCCTTGAGCATATAGGGAACCCCCCGGGGTCTAGACACTGGTGATGATGCTGAAGATCTGGATTTGATGAGATGGGATGAAGAGGAGGTGTCATGAGGTTTTTGGATTAACTCTCCTGGCACTGGATGTGATGAAAGGAGGTGGATGGGGAGGAAGCGGCCGGCAGCATGACAACCTGAAATCACAGCTGACTGCAGGAACGAGGAGACCCATTTTCAAGTTTGGCTGCAGCACGGTGATTGGCTGCTGGAGAATGAGGTGAATGTAATAGGTTACAGACAACGCCCGTGATGAGCTGATTATATGCAGCTGCGGAGTGAATGTATATACCCAGTCGTCCTGAAAGAACTTGCGCTGAGCTTCATATAAACTGTCCTGCATTGTCACCCCTTACATTCAATTCAAAAGTAAGGACCTTATTCAAAGTGCACTATAGTGAAGTAGATATATTTTAATAAATCATATGAATGTCATCCTCTTAATCTTGTCACACTTAGAACATTTCAGTAAATGCATCATGCAAGGCAGTATCATTACATGTGTCAGTTCAAATGAAACATAAGTGACTCGTCGAAAAACCTTCACTCAATTCAGCAGATATATTATTTACGTAATAAACTATTTCTTTGTAGCAAACCTTAGGCCTGAAGATGTTCCTGATGTAGAAAATGCACAGATAGAGTATATGCTAGAAAACACCTCTGGCAGGTACCAAGGGCGAATGCTAATTTGAGGGATTCACTTTGTGTTTTGAGAGAAAGAGGGATTACACGGGGCTGGACGCAATGCAATAAAAGCAAATATTTACAGAGAAACAGAGGGAGATCTCGCGGTTACATCTACCTCCCTCCCTGCGTTGTTCATCTTACTTTCGTGCGCTGGCACCGCTCCACTTGGAGAAAAACAAACCTTCCTCGCAGCAGCGCCGCACGTTTGGCTCTGCTGTTTTGGAGCTATTCCACTTCCCACAAGGGCAAAGTAGTTTGTGAAGCAAAAGTTGTACTGCTCCACCCACTCCATACTCAGGGGCTCACGCACACTACCAGACAGGAATATATGCACACATTGAGCTGGCCTATAGCGTGTGGAAAGTTCTGTAACGAGGCCTCTTGAGATTGCTCAGCTTCCCACCAGTAAGTGACATGACCACCGCGGGTCCAAATCCAAAGTGTTTACACTCCTAACTTTGGTCCTTAGAACATAGAATTGGTGAAATAGGGAAGCAAAAAAGACAAACAAGTTGATAGTGCAAAAATGTCACTGGTAAAACTTTCTTGGAATTCAATATACAAAAATCATTAAATTGTAGGCTACCCCATGGGTGAAAAAAAAGAAAATGCTTCAGTGAAAAAAAAGGTATGCTGGGATGAAATTGGAAATAAGTACCAACAAACACTCTAGGGTGATTTAAAAAAGTATCTAATTTTTGGCATTTGTGTTCAAACACTTTTGCTAAATTACTTTATTCTGTATTCTGAAAATTCTGTATATATTGTAGAGCCGATGAACGGGAGTCAGAGGCGGTATATTCAGAATGGACTTCCACACTTCATTATCCATTAATTGACAAGAGGTAAGTACATGTGCTGCTCTTTATGATAAGCCAGCATGAATGACAACAAACCCCGGTACCCTCACTAACGGGTTCGGGTTGCATCCGGGTCCATCTCAGCCGGAGAAAAAGGTGAAAAAGTAGCCCCAAGGGGCCAAAAATGGGCCAAGTGGAAGCGCAACAAAAACGGGCCCCGTACGGCTCGCACGCTAAAGCGAGCTCCGCGCTGAAATAGTAAACGCAGCCATAAGTAGAGACTCAAGTGAGAATCTAGTCCCGTACATGTCACCGCAATGATAAACAAAAATGAATAGTTTAGCCCTTTGGAAGAGAAGATTTTCACACATCATCAGAATATTTGTTGGAACAACTTGCACTATGTCTATTAATACACACTAAAAACGGACTGTATGCATTGAAAGATATGATAGAAATACTTTGATTGATGAAGTAACACCACACCCAAAAATGGAAATACTGCAGCTATACATGTGTACTGTCGTTAATGATAATAATGTGTCGGGTATTTTCTTTCACCTCGGAATCATCTACATGCAAATGTTTTTACTAAATACAGTAAATTAGGCTCTTGGGATTACAATTAATAATATCTAGTTTTCAAATTACCCAAAACCAATGAAAAATGAATTTTAAAAAAAATGGTATATAATCAAAGCTTTTTTTTCCGACTGCGCTTTTTGTCAATCCCCTTATATCATTCTACATTCCTCTTTGGACTTTAATCGTGAAGATGTTTTCCTCTCCCCCGCCTATCATGCATCAATTTTGCCCTTTATAGGTGTTTCTTCCTCACACAGAAGCTCTTTTGCAGCTCATCTGCGTCAATTACGAGCTGATGGACCCAAATCAACAACTGAAATCAAATAAGGCCCATTGTCAGTGGTGCGTTGCTCGTCACTGACATGAAAGAGAGGGCCCACCAACAGAGACTACAGAAGGAATTCAACAGTCGCTGCTTTGACATGAAAGAAAGCAACGGAGCTGACTGGTATGAAGGACGTGAAATAATACGCATATATAGTGGAAATTGTACACCGCTAGTAATTTCTCTGTGAGTCATTGCTAAGAAATACGATGGCACTTTCTCCTAGTGCTTTACCTTCAGACTGTTAATAATGTTTTCAAGGCTACATTATTAAAAGGTGGGTATGGTAAGTTTTGAGAAAGAGGCATCGAGATACCACTTTTGAATTCCATGGAATGCTCTCACATCCGTAGCAATGAATATCTTAAAGGTGGGATAGTCATTTTGGAGAAACCCAGCTCGAGTGCGCAAGAATTTGAATAATACACAGACCAGGGTGAAAAATCTGCCATCTTCCTCACAGAGGCCCTCACTCTCCTAAACACAACGAACGCGGCACATGACCTAATGAGGGCACGGTGTAATGCTTCATGTATGGAAGGCTGACAGGCAGTTAGGCCATCCAGTTACTTTAGGCGGTCGGGTAAAATTGATTGGTCGTGCTTTACAGTGCTACGGCTCTCCACAGGATGGACGTGGATGTCAAAGCCACTTATGATCATTGCTATCGGTGATGTAAGCAGCACTTCCATGGAATATAGACAAAAAGCTGTATCTCGAGCGGTTTCTCAAACGTATCCTACCCATCTAGTGCTGACAAAAAATTCCATAAAAAAATCTGTGGTAATGCCGTGGACTGTAAAAAGCACGACCAATCATTTTAGTCCTGTCAGCTTCCATCGTTGCAAAACTTATCTCGTGCCCTTTGGTCATGTGGCGCGTTCTGTGTGTGTTGGAGGAGGGCTCTGTAAGGAAGTGGCAGATATTGTTCTCCAGCTGGATCTATTCCTAGCGCACTCGAGCTGGTTTCTCCAAAAATTATTCCTTACCCCACCTTTCATTTCAATTCTGTTTATAACTAATGTATTCTTCCTAAAATCTACAATTTGTTATCATGCAACGAGCGTATCAGAGGGTTTTTCGATGTTTTCATTGTCTGGTATTGTATCGTTATTTAAGCCCTGAAAATATTTACTTGTTACATTCCCTTGAGACTCAAGTATATTATATATTATTGTCTTCCTAATGTCTATACATTCTGAAACTTATTTTTCTATTTAGATTTGATGTTAATGTGCAACAGCATATATGAGATCTTTGAGCAATAATGTCGGTTGAATTGTGATAACTCACAGGGAGGACTCTTTCGTTCAATAGGCTATCACCTGATGTTGTGTTCTTTGTATCCTTGTTTGTATAAATTGTCTATATTAACAACATACATTGGTCCAGCGATGTCTCGGGTGGGCGACTTGGACGCAGTTGGCAGTCGTTCAAAAGCCTCCTGGGACTAATTTAGCCGTGCCCTGCAGTGCATGATAATAATGCCCTCATATTTCCTTGCTGTGATTCTCCTGATCGGGCTGACAAGTCAGGCAAAAAGCCCTGAATCCATTATTATGGGAGGTGCATTGCATACCGGTTCAACATACAAAAGTTAGCCATTCTTTGATTATATTCACAGGGAGGAAAATTGAATATATTCACAATGTGAACTTTGTGGGAAATCTATAGATTGCACTGCCAACAAATATGGAGGTTTTCACTACATTTCGATGGTCCGACCCTCCACCTCTAAAAATTATATAAATTATTTCATACTGATTAAATAATAGATGAGTCATAATACATATCAGTTTCTACCTTGCCCATTATCATTACCACACACATAGTCAAATGTGTACTTCCCAGCACTACCCATAAGCAATTTAGTTGCTCTAAAATCAGTGGGCTAGATAAGCATGTTTATTTCACGTGTATGTATCTCGTTGTATTCTACATGCATGTGCCAAGCTCCCGCCCAATACACATTGCCTTCAGCGAATCCCCGAGCTCCTCTGTCCAGTCACCAACGTTATATTGGGGAGGAGTCCTCAAAGTGTGTCTTCTGCACCACACTGACTGAAGTTCTGCTACCGACGAGTTGAAATGGCATGAAGTATTGATAGGATCTGTGTGTTGTGTTAGGTGTGTGTGTGTGGTGCGGTGTGTGTGTGTGTGTGTTGTGTGTGTGTGTGTTGTGTGTGTGTGTGTGTGTGTGGTGTGTGTGTGGGTGTGTGTGTTGATGTGTGTGTGGTGCTGTCTTTCTCTTGTGTGTGTGATGTGTGTGTGTGTGTGTGTGTGTGTGTGTGATTTTTTGTTTTGTGTGTGTTTGTGTGTGGGAAAAAGTGGCTAGGATGGTGGATGGAGCGATCCTATTAGGCCCGCAGTAATTTAGAGCGCTGGTTGGCTTGGGAAACTCATCTGGTCCGCATCGCGCAGACCATGCTACATTTTCGCCTCATTTCTTATGGGGAGTCATTTTCACTCATGGCTGTGTTGGGGGCCTGTCGGGTGCATTAAGCTCTCCCACTGCTCAAATCATTTATCTTAATATTTATCTCTCATCACAGAGGAATTTTCCCTTTGTACGTAAGTCNCTGCAATGATCAATGACAGCGAACGGATGGTCAAAGTAAGGTACAAATAAACAGAATCACACTAAGCCTGGTTAGTGTTGCCTGACTTTATAAAGTGTGTTTTTTTTGTGGTTGCGTTCTAGTAACTTTGGTCAGCGCGACTGCTTGTTACAACTTTCATTTGCCGTACTCGCCATAAACTGTTATTGCTCAGGTTGATCCTGCCCCCGCCTCCGACGTAAGCGTGACGTATGCGGTTCTTGCTTCTAATCTAGACCGACAATTTGTTGGTGCTTGAAAAGCACTGGTTTTCAGAGCTTAGAGCCGGCTCCGCTGCGGAGTGAACAGGAAAAACCAGTGCTTTTCAGGAGCTACATTTAGCATGGTCTACTTCTTCATTATAGCCCGACGGCTTTATGTTCAAATGCAGTGGTGTAAATTAACTAAGTACATTTACTCAAGTACTGCATTGAATTAGAATGTTTAGATTGTAGAGCCGATGAACGGGAGTCAGAGGCGGTGTATTCAGAATGGACTTCCACACTTTATTATCCATTAATTGACAAGAGGTAAGTACATGTGCTGCTCTTTATGATAAGCCAGCATGAATGACAACAAACCCCGGTACCCTCACTAACGGGTCCGGGTTGCAACACACACTAATCACACTGTGAATTATGTATCATAACGTGTCACCAC
Organism: Notothenia coriiceps; assembly: GCF_000735185.1. Lineage (NCBI taxonomy): Eukaryota > Metazoa > Chordata > Actinopteri > Perciformes > Nototheniidae > Notothenia > Notothenia coriiceps. The sequence continues at coordinate 646,981 of NW_011337184.1, forward strand.
AGTGCCATATTTAAAATAACATGAGCTTATGTTTTGTTTATTTATGGAGCTATGCTCTCAACCGAAAATGTGTGCGACAGGAAACCCAGCAGCTTTTTACCAAGTTTGATGGGAACAAGAGGTGAAGGGGCAAGTCTGGGGTATTGAATTGCATCCACATAGTGGGTATGTTTGAGTGTGTATGGTAACATAGGTCGATAATGCTGTGGAATGTATTTGAATGTTATGCGTCAATGCAGGAACAATCAGGTAGATCTAGAAAGTGTCAATGATCCCAAAGGTGAGAGAGAGTGCAGTCATGTATATCTGTGACAACGTATCTATTGGCAAGGTGTAGAACACTTCACCATTAACACTTTCAGACACAGCCTGTCAATGCAATGAAAGCCTATAACCCGAGGCTGTGTCACATGCCCACATGTGCTGTTAACTCTGTCTGTCACTCAGATTTAACCTTGTTAAATTGTTACACGGAGATTTTTCTTAATGTAGACAGATTTTGTGCCCGACATGTGATGGGTGAGTTAATTAAGACAGTGACATTATTAAAGCCAAGAGTGACTGCGCCATGTTTTTATTAATTCACCATCTGACCTTTCCTCTGGATTCAACACCCGATACCTTTACAATTAATGTATCACACCTCGAAAAAACGTAAAGTAAAAAGAGAACAAAACATGAATTCAGCTGTAAAATATCTCACACCACAGCAGCATTGAGTTTTCAGCTTTGTTTCTGTGTCCTTTTTTGACTGTTCGCAATGGGCGTCCTTTTTAAAAGGGCAATTCTAAATCCACACACACACACACACACACACACACACACACACACACACACACACACACACACACACACACACACACACACACACACACACACACACACACACAGACATTCCTTTATGTATGGTGCAGGATGTCTGGAATTAAAGCCATTGTGCAAGATTTAAAAACAGCAGTTTGTTTGAATATTATCACTCAGAAATTATCGCAACTGTAAATAGGAGAAATATGACATTTACAATAATACAAAAAGTAATTTCCAAAACCAATTTCCGATATGTGAAGCTCGGCTTTGAGAGCTGCCTGCAATATTAGGCAGATTAAATTATTCATCGATTAAAAAAATGCCACACCGTTACACAATTCAAGGCCTAGAGCAAAAGACGTATGAACCAATGAGACTCAAAGGGCATGATGATAAACAATGCTGCTGGGATCCCACTCTCTAGTCAATCTCATGACTTTGCCTTCAGCCAAAAGTCATGAAATTACAGTTTGTTATCAGGTTTAGGGGAGCCAACATTTAGACAGATCATCCCATGAGCAGAAACATCACTATTATTTATTTAAATCTCCTTATCTGTTAAAATCCCCCAAATGTGTCATATTTGACTGTACACTTAAAGCTTAAACTAGGTGTCTTAAACTGAGGATTGTTGGAATACAAAAACCCTAAAGCTTCAATTGTTTAAAACCTTTTAAATCAAGTCACATATATGTCAGCTAGATGTAATGTTTTTATTATATAATTATATTTTTATTTAAACCTGTATTTAACGAACATCAGCAGATATGTTTAACATTTTAGCTTGCTTGATGCAATAATGATATTATTATATAATGTACTTTTTTCATACACAATGTAAATAACTAAACGAATAAAACATTATTACATTTAGATTCTCTAGTATCAGAGTCCTTGTATATATGGTCAAATGTGAAGTCACTTTAGACCAATGTCACTGCAGTGGCTGAATGAGTTTTAGCTCAAATGTCGCAAAAACACAAAAAAAACATGTCTAAAAATGGAAACGAGCCGTTGTGCAATTGACTGTACAAATAGATTCAACAATAAGCTAAAAGCCAAAAGCTAAATAATACAGAAGCAAATTGATCTCTGTAATTTGAAGAAATAACTCGAAAACCTACGCAGCCAAACTTGGATTTGCAGTTGCCATTTTCCATCAGGTTTTAGTAAACACCTATTTACTGTATCGGTAACTCGTCAATGAAATGTTCTTTGATTATATTTCTTGTAAAAGTTAGGATTTTGTCAGCATTTATTTAGAAAACATGATTAGCTGTGTGTTCTACAAGTAGGGGGTAGATGTTGAGGTAGCTGACAACAACAAAGCTCGCCAGCTGAGAACAAAATAGCTAACAGTTTTCCAAGTAAAAATGAGAAATCATTGTAAATATGTATACAAACCTCTCCGAACAAAAATACGTATCTACTCATGACCCTTTCACCTGAATTTCCGTACAACCAAGCATCAATTGCTCTGTGTTTTTCCCCTCCGTCGCAACCAGGTAGAAGCAAACTCATTCCTAGCCACATATCAATGTCCATTGATCACTTTTCTTTATGGTGGGTTATAAGAATTGCTGTTGCCTAAAACTGCCTATAATTTAAGTGGATAATCATTTGTTTTACCATTTGTTTTTAATGCTTTTCCATACTTACGTCAGCTATATTGCAGGATATTGTTCCCCCTTGCCTTAGTCCAACTAAGGGAAGCCTGTTGTAATGGTTAAGTGACATCTGCATATACCCCTATTGTGCATGCTGGCTCAATGTCACTCTGCCATGGCTTACTGAGACTCCTGAACAAAACAGAGCCATCAATGGGGGAACATACAGTATAACAAATGTACTTTTCCCACTATTACAAAGTCTCTACATTGTGGTGAAAGAATTATCTAATTTACCAAGTGTAAAAATGTTACTTTACGAGTAAAAGCCTTTAAAAGAGGTACTGAAAGCTGCACTCAATCGCATCGTGACACTGGATCAAATGACTATGTACAGTATATAGGAGGTGTCGCTCATAGTGGCAAGTTGACAGTAAATGATTCCAGCCCTGCAGTGTTTCTCAGCTCTACAGAGTACTTTAGCATCTTTTAGCTCACTGTTGCAGCCTGCAGCTTTACTGTATTAGTCCCACAGCTCTTAGCATCGTTTTAAACTACAGCGGGAGGCTGTTTTCAAGTAACAAGCTCAGATGAATACAATACACTACCTGCTAAGCACCAGGCAGCAAAAAGGTAGCAACTAACTGGTGAACAAAGTGGAGTGAGCATTTAGCAGCTACAAAGAAAGATCATTGCCATGAGGGCTGGAAACCAAAGCAGAGCTAAAAGGAGAAGAAAAATTGAACTTATGTACATCAGGTGGAAAAAAACTTGATCAAACAACGCTTGCACCGTACTTGCTGGATGTGTAAACACCTATATTTGCTGAAGAGCTTGCCATAACACCTTACTGATGGTTTGTCAGCGTTGTGTTTAGAGCTTAGTTCTGCTGTCCAAACGGTCCAAACATTCAGTTATTGATGATAAAGTAGCATTTTATAGAATTGAGTGGCATCTAATGGTCAGGATGCAGATTGCAGCCAACTTAATGGCCCATTCTCAAACCACCTCCCTATCCCTACACCCTACCCCTCCATTTGCGCGTTCACGCGGAGGATCCGCCACATTAACTGCTGTTCCAAAGCAACGAGTGTGGAGCGGTGTGGAGGGGGAGTGGGCTATCAAGACCTCAAACAGCGAGTCTGCATCGGTGCTGACTTGAGACCATAGACTGTATATATAAAGCTTGAGACCGGTCTCTACCTGACCGGTCTCAACGCTGTGTGTGTCCGTCAGGGAACAAGCTGTTAACAAGTAGAGCAAACTTCCACTGATAAACTGCGATGTTAACAACCTCATGATAGCCTCATATGTTTTAACTTAGGATCATACCTGTGTTAAGGCTAGAAAAAGGTAAATGTGTGCATTTTATTATAAAGTTGTATACACAACTTTATAATAAAATGCACACATTTACCTTTTTCTAGCCTTAACACAGGTATGATCCTAAGTTAAAACATATGAGGCTATCATGAGGTTGTTAACATNGCAGCATCAGAAATAATCAGGAGAGAAGAAGAAGAGGAGGAAAAAAGAGAGAAAATTGGGAATGAGTGCCTTAATTGGCGTTCTCGGTTTTTGTCTCAGGACCCTGAGCTTATAACGTTTTTAAAAAAAGGATAACTCTGCATGAAATTATAGACGGTACACTTACTCATCTAATTTGTAGGCCATGTGTGTCACATTGGGAAAAAAAAGAACAGGATGTAATTTTTCTTCTTGTGTGTTTGAAGGGAATAATTCAGGCCACACAGGGTCCCCCTGGTGCGGGAACTCAAGCCATAATTACGTCCGGAGAATGCCCATGGATTTTAATCTTCAACTAATTTGCAGTTCATTTGTAAGAAACTGGTAAAACAACATGGCGAACACAAACGCCTCGCAGGAGACGTACACCGAGACCTTTAATATATATAAATTACACGAACCAATGGTTGCACTTCCTTCATTTACTCACTTTTTCCTTTACAATCCTCTGAAGAAGCACACCAACAGGCCTCAACCCACTTCTCCACCTCAAGCAATACTTAATCGGGAAAATAGCCAAGAAAAACGACCTCTCTCCGCAGCCCATAATGAGGCTGCATGGAGCACTCATTAGCATAGTCAGTGTCTGCAGCCCTACGGTATGTCGGAGCTTTATGTTCAGTGACGTTTTTATTCCCACAACCATTCTGTAAGGGCTCCATAATAATGTCCAAGGAAGAAAACACATCATATATTAAAGGAACATGATTTTTTGCTTCCTATTCAAATGAGCACATCTAAAGAGAGCGAAGGCACAGGAACAAAAGGGTTTGGGGGGAATTACCCAGAGAGTAGTAATTATATTCAGAGGAGCCTGTGATTTAGAGTTTGTTGTTTTTGTCTTCCTGTGCAGAGCAGACGCAGGAGGCTCGGTGCGGCGCGGAGCGGTGACACGGGTCCTCCCCGGTCTTCTGAAGTGCATTAAACTTAATGATTGACAATGATTGAAACCACACGGAGCCCGAGGCAAATTACCGTGGCAGAGGCTCAGTTCTGCGGATCTGTTTTGTCTGCTTTTTACATTCCATGTGAAAAGCATATTTGTTTGTCACACAGATGGAGTACATGGTTCAAGACTGGGGCACTACAGAAAAGAGCTCCTACACCCCGTGCGCAGGCTAGCACCCAATGATTTCTGAAAAGCATGAGCTAACACGGTGGTCTCATCAAACACACTCAGCAGGGGAAGCCAGAGCCAATAAGCCAGACTCCAGTGATGTTTGTCAATATGATGTGGAACACAAGAGGGTTATGTTTAGCAGTGTCAAAGCAGCTATTTGTGTTTGAGACGTTGGATTCGATAGTGCTTCTACCAGGCAGACCTCAGCCTGAGTGGATTCCCATCTATTTTCTAAGTCTTCACCCTTTTAGTGTCAAGGCAGGGAGCATTAAGTTCGATAGGAAACTTAAATAGTAAATCAATAGCGCTGCATTTTTATATCAGAACTTGCATCTTGATCAATATTCCTCATAATTTATCCTCTACTCTATCTTTCATGCCCTACATTTATTCATAACTTGTAAGCATTAAATAGAAAATAATACAGAGATACCATCAAAGCAAAATCAGACATGTTTCTTAAGTGCATTTCGAGATCAAGTCGGAAAATATAAATAAAAATTCAAGGAAAGAAACGCCGCTTTTTTTCAGAAGCCGGCTTCACTTAAAAGTCCATTAAGCTGTAGGGAGCTGTGAATGGTAGGCATTTAAATGTGAACAGAAACGCATATTAAACCCTTCCTTTTCATAAATGACATTTTTGTTAACCGCAGCTTAAGAATGATTTCTCTTTGAGTTGTAAAGAAGCAGAGATTTGGGCATTTTAGTTGCCGGCTTCTGACAGAACTAAATGTCCAGTTAATTAGTTTCCAGGGTTTTCTGCAAATAGGAGGCGAAATAACGTCAGGCTGCCTTTCAAATTCATGTAGCGAATGCCTTTGGGGGGAGCCAGAAGTAGTTGTCAGAGGACAAAAGATGAAATATTCCTCTAATATCATTCCTCTTCTTAAGCATTACATTACAGCTGCCTTGGCAAGGGGGTCTGTGGCAATTCAGCTTTCTGTGAGTCAAACATTTTTTATCTTAGGCAATATGTAGCAACGCTCCTATCATGTACAGTGCATTTCATTTATCGTACATGATGTAATAGGCACATCCAGTGTAGTAAACATTAGAGGGGAATAGCTCACCGTACACTGTTATGAAAGTCAATAGGGCTTCAATAACATAAATCAATGGCACACAACAGCCCAAAGCTTATGCAATGTTCTACCAAATTAGGCATGTAACAATTACAGTGGTGCCTTATTTTCTCTCTCACGAGCGACCTTTGATTACGGTTGCAAGTAAGGGGAAGAGTTTTTCATGCATGGAAGGAGTAATTACACCAGGTAGAGCAATGGTCGGTGTGTTTGTTGTACACACATGCATACATTTATGAGATTTTGAGATTTGTGTACGGAGGGGTTTTTAGGGGTGAGGGAGGATTACCTTGTGTCATTAAGTGAGGGCCTACACAAATAATTTCATGAGTTTTTGCTGTTTACAATCTCCTGCTCTGTCTTGGCTTAAACTGCATGGCGAATTGCAGACATAGCTCAAATTCTCCTCCAAATGTAGCCTGAGGGAGACCGCTATTCTTTTCCCAAAGATTAAATAATGTGGTTTATAACATTTTTCATGTAGTGACCCTCTTTTCAAAGCCTGCACGTTGAATATTTTAATATGGTGAGATCTTAAAACCTTTTTACAGCACTCTCCCTTTCTCATGTTTTATTCCCCAGCTCCAACTAAAATATCAAAAACAGTAGTGTATCAAAACAAAAAGGAATTGTCTTTAATCCCTCTGCCTGGCGTTTACAAGGGTCATTATGGTTACTTTGAAGACTTTATGTGATGAGCCAGGTAAAGTACCTTGTGAGGAGAACCCTTGGTAATTGACCTTGCTGTCTTGAGCCTAGTCAGCAAGCAATAAAGAATGGTTAAATGTTAAGGCAGAAACTAAAGTGCTTGAAGGGCTACACGTACTCTGCATTAACAAAATAATGGCTGTGCTTGTTTCATATTCTGTGTGAAATCAAGGTCACTATTTCCTGTTGTTTAATAGGCATGTGAGGGTGCAAAGCTCATATTTGAACAAGTATGAATCTGTGTATTTTTGTGTGGCTTTTGAAAAAGAAAGAAAGAGGCAGAAAAGTGTGTGTTGGTGCGTGTTGCCATGTGCGTGTGTGTGTGCTGTGTGCATATCAAAGTATCTAGGGGGGTTTTCATGCCAGGGAGAAAATGAATATTGGACTGATTAATGGTTGATTAATGATCCGGCTTAACAGGTATATGGGGTTTTCTGATTTAACAATGCAGATATATCAGCTCAATGATTAAAACTAAAATTAGAAATGCCTTGACAAGGCACCTGAATGATTTAAATGAAAGTCTCTTTAGGGGTTAACACAGCAGGATGGTGTCACGGGCGAAGATTAAATCAGCAGCACTCTAAACAGTTTTATTTAAACCATTTTTTTTACTTAAACCATAAGGGTGTCACTTTGTTTGTAATCTCATTTAAACTCTCCTTGCGAACACATATAAATGTGACAGACTATAAAGGGGACGGATGGGAGTGAACCGCAGCTTATTTGCGCCAATGCATTTTAAATCTGCTTTGGATTCAATGAGATTCCAAATCAAATTGTTGCTAATCGAGCAATTTTGGCTCTTAGCATCCAGCTGTCAAAACTACTAAGTGGGTCCCTTTTGGCTATCCGTGACGAGACGGGGGCATGTGATTGGCCTAATTAAGATGACATTTTCCCCGTTTCTATGGAGAAGGTCACCTCGGAGTCAGTGTGGGAAGGGGCTGATGCCTCTTTTCCTCGTCCGACTGTACAAACAGACGCATCCATCTGAAGCTGTTAAGATTGTGTTGGCCACCTACGTTGCACTGTGATTATCATCTATTAAAGCCCAGCACCACTGAGGGGGTTTTCACTGTAAAGGCTGACAAGCTTAACGGCGCTTTAGCTATAGGTTAGTGACCACGGAGCAAACATTAGAGCCACCGGCGGGGCCCCTCGGGGGAACACCTGCACTGACACTGCAGAGATATCTGTTTTATGTTTGCAGCAATCTCCCCGGACACTAACATGAGGGATACAGATGATGAGGCATGAATCAGTGAATACAGATTTGTACAACACCTGTCAGGGATGTAGCAACACATACTGTACATACAGTGGCTACAAATCATTTAAGAACAGTGGTTTGGTCCTAAACCTTAACCAAAAATGAAAGAAAGCACATTTTTGGAACAAAACAGCAATAATGTTTTTTTAAGAAGTCATAATAATGAAAGCCATTGAGTGTGAGTTACTGGGTCGTTGAGATAAATGTTGCTACTAACAAAGCCCAATGTAATTAAAACAATCTAACTACATTGATGTTCATCTCAATTGTTAGCCATAGGGCAAGAGGTGAGGCAAAATTGCAAAATGAACATCAATGAAGTAGAAAATAAGCTGCATGCTGCTATTATAATTAATGGTGGTGATGATAAAAGTAATTTCCCAATCCCATGCTTTGACCACACAGTGAGATTCACTCAATGACTTCAAATCTAAGAGATAATTTTTTTTTAAATGCCATGAGAATATGCATTTAATATTATTATTTAGATTTAAATTAGATGATTGATACCATTCGTATAGTTTAATATTGAGCCAGAGCTAGGTAATGGTTATCTTAGAATAGCATAGGACTACAAGCCTATAGTACAAGAAGACCACAAGCACAAGAAAACAGCTAACATTTAATTATCCACCTTTCAGTAGCTGCAAAGCTCACTTACAACATTGTATAATATTCTTTAATAAATAAACATAGGAGATGTAAAACTGACAACTTGTGTTTTTTTTGGTAATGTGCTATTAAAAAGTATGAAATGTGTTAAGTGATAATATGAAGGTGAACTTTCAACAAGTATTTGTATTATTAAAGCGAAAGTGTCATGCTTGCATGCATCTTTATATCAAACAATTTGGTTAAGTTAAAGTAACAAAACTATGAACTTGAAGCACTGGGACTTTTTTTTTGTAAAAAGTAGTTCCAGTGACAATTGTTCACAGCAAGTGGCAGATTATACTCCGTAATGAGGATTGCAATTCTGGAAAGATGATGTTGGTTCTATTTTTTTCAGTGCTGTGGGGAACACACACACTCCGAGCCATTCCCCTTTCTGTTGTACTGAAAAAAAACATTCACCAGTAGATGTTGACAAATAATACGCCTCAAGAATCTGTTGTTGTCTCATCAGGCTTCACATTCTTTTTGCCTGCCTGTCAGCCACACCCCTGTTTGACACAGCGTTTGTCTTTTTCGGTTTCGTGTTGTCTTCCTTCCGTGCCTCATTGATATGACACGATCAATAGAAGACAATTCAATTTACAAGTCGGTCAGCTGTCAAAATAAAACTGTGTAAAAATAATAATTTGGTCGCAGTCTGTGGGTTTTGTCCAATTAGCCTACTACTAATTCTCTACCTGTCTTCACTTCGCTTCTATGTCACACACAGGCATGAAATCTCCCAACATTACGCAGCACTTCATTAATTAGTACGTGCAGTAAAGCAGGGTTTTGCCCAGAGGACCGTCAGCTGGTGTCATGCGAGAGGCATACCGCCGTGCCTCCCGCACAGAGAAAATTACAGCGATGCATTCAGGTGTCCCCTCAGCCATGCGTTCAGTGTGCTTCTGGGGGCTGAGGGGGAGGCAAAGTGGATGTGACAGGCTCAGATTAAATGCCAGAGATGGGGCGTTTCTCACACATTCTACAGCTTCCTGGACAGCAGCCTAATTAGCCACTTCCATGCTCTGCCATCAGCTCTTCCAACAAAATGCTCCCTCCAAAAAAAAGGTGTTAATGAAAGGAAATGGGACACAGTGCTGCTCTGCAGAAAAGAAACTGATCTTACCTCTGATAATGGCTCTTTGAAATTCATTAATAGATTGGTTCACATTTCAACTGTGGTATATTAGCACTGTATTATAATATATTTTCCTTTTCTCATTCACCTGCGTTCAGGATGCCGGAAAGAAAACGATCAGATGGTCTCTTTGGCACTGCTGCGAGATCAAATGCGAGGGCGTTTCGTGCTATCAGCTCCCATCATTCTGTTGGAACTTGCCAGTCTGTATTCACCACGAGAAGGTCAGGTTTTTTTCTCAGGCATAACAAACCTAGATGCCATCTCTTTCCCAGATAAAGTGTTCTTCATGGATATTACCACGTCAAGTATAGGGAGAAATTCTCTCCTATATATCTGTACTGATATCTGCTCATATGGCTCGGCACAGACACGCTGGACAGGAAATAAATACTGATTATGGAGTGCGTGGGGTAATGTTCAATAATAAAAAGTATTATTTGCCATGATCAATGTGTGTCGCTGTAGCGATAAAGTACAATGAATGGAAAGCGCTGGAAGGCCGCAGTAAATTTTGATGCGTTGTGATATTGAACACATTGTGACAACATACTGCTTGCCAGGGCTGTAAAACATCTTCCAACAGGCTGTTGAGCATCCGCCCCGCTACATACTTACACACCATGACTGCCATACATCAAGCCTGGGCCACAGCACACAAAGGCTAAGTGTGTGAGGAATTACATGGCAAGAAGCAAAATAGGATATGGACATATTCATCAGGAGAGAGTGGGGCCGCGTAAGAGAGTGCAAATTAATGGTAGGCCGCCTGCGCCTATATACAGTAAGTGTTTGTGTGTGACAAGAGGATAGAGCATTCAATCAATCACTCAATTAAAGCTGCGAGTGACAGTGACATAACACTGTATGGCTGATGGATGGACCAAATCTTTGTAAAGTCTGAGGCTTTTAGCTCTCTCCGGCTTGATGACATTCAGCGATCAACAAACCCACATCACGTTGAGTGCGACCGGCATGCACTCACAAAACTTTTACAGCACCCCGTTTACCTCCCTGGACTCCGCGCGCCACTGCCCTCAAAGCTCCCACTGTTGGGAGGCTCAGGGTATTTAAGAATGTTATCTCTAAAGCACAGATGTCTTAAAGGTCCCGGTGGAATAGGCCTGCAATGTTCCCTCCTAATTAAAAATTAATTAAATCGCCTGTGGCTCTAGCCAGGCATAAAGCTGAAGGCCGCTGCAGCCGCCACTGGAAACGCAATCATTTATTTAACTCAATTACAGGAAGTCACAGCATGCTCCTGTGCCACCCATGTCACCTGGTGGGTCTGGGGTCTTCAGAGCACACGACCAAACTGTCCTCGCACATCTCCATCTGATGTAACTTTCCTGAGAATTCAGTGAGAAAACTCGAGGTGGGGATGCTTGCGATGCGGTGCGCATCCCTTCCCCCTGTTGTGATTAATATATACATAGTCATAGAGAGATATCCTTTGTCACCTGTTATCCCTCCTTCCTCCCTGGGGGCTGATTTGGGGTGATTGATCAGAGATTCAGACACAGGATCAATATGGCTTTCACCTCTCCCTTGGCAAGAGCAAGGGGCTCAGAGATGGCCCACTGTGCTGTCCAATTATTCAGTAATGGAATACTGGAACCGGCCCAAGACTATTAACACGCTGGACACTGGGGATAGCAAGTAACACTGCTAATTGTTGGGTTACATTGTAAACTGTGACAACAATGCACTGCCTTAATTCCACCTTTTTGTCTCCTTAGCGCTTAAACAGGAGTGCAGCGACAGCACTTCTCTATACAACCTAAATATTCCTGGACACAGTCACATTGTGTATCCATTGTCTGTTTGCAGTAGTTGTGACCCTTGCACCCATTCCGTGCCCAGTCATCTACAACATTGACAGACAGGGAATTTAAGCTTACAATGAGCTTACACTAATTGTAATTTGCTCTGGATGCAAACGTGTGCACAATGTGAATGAACCCCAGTTTAAACTGTTCATTAATTAAAGTCAACATGTCACGTCCATAGGTAAATTAAGTTAAAGCTCCGTCTATCTCCCGGTCGTATAAAATCAACACGGGTGTGAAATGTCTCGCGTAGTTTGACCTCACTTGCCGAGTTTGCAAATGTAATTACCAAAGGAAACAGAGAAAATGGAGGTGAAAGTTTTCTTGATGGCCTTACTTGAACGGGGATACAAATCTGTCTAATTTGCATAATCCTTCTACTACCTTGTGTTCTCACATTTACTGTTGACATCCCTCCAGGATTACAGAACTTCTGAATATGCCACAGAGTTGTGCAAGTGTTAAAGAATGTAAACGTTACACAAATAAAGACGTGTATGACACAGCTCCTGGCGATATTGACGGAGCTGCATTATGAGTGCAAGAAGCTTTGGCAGAGTCGGACTCAACGCATCATCATCTGGGTGTTTCACTGCTCATTGGTTTACTTGATTATTAATTTGCCTCAAGTGAATTTGGCTGCTTTTTTTTTTTTTGACATACATTTGTATGTATGAATTAGTTCTGCTACATCGGGACTCAGTGAAATGACAGTAATCACAGCTCTAAGTGTGATGTGCTATACGCCCTTTCTCATTATGAGCAAATCACATTATTCTGTTTTGGTGATTAACACTGTTTACACATTTCCCCCCCCCTCATCAGCTCTCAGGGTGAAGCTGCGGTGGAGATAACCTGAGAGCTTTAGAAACAACCAAAGACCACCTTCTACTGCACTTTGATATTACTTATTCAACTTATCTTTGAGGCACAACACAAAGCCTCCAACAGATACAGTATTGTTTCATATTCCCAGTACTGTAATGCAATATGTTCCGGCTTTGTAGAAGAGAAAGCGGCGCTCCGCTGGGAATCTCAGCATTTGGATGTTTCAGAACCCAGTGTTACAGAGCGCACGATGATGTACACCAGCCCCAGACACACTGATGTGTGATGTAGCTGCCTGCAGATATGCCTTTGGTTGCCTGCAAAGCAGTCTCTGCGGTTCAGGGACCTCAGGTGCTCTGTGCTCCGTGAGTTTTCTGCTACATATCATCATATCATTGGGCAAAACCTTTTCAGATAGAATCCACTGCTGCACTATGTGCCACATGAGACCATAGGAGGGAATATTTGTTCAGAAACATATAGTTGAACGTCCAGAAAGATTGCATTTACTACCTATCTATGTTAGGTGTTTGCTGCCTGTAAACATTCTTGAAAGAAAATCTGAAAAAGCTTGCTAAGAATAAACTATGCTTGTTAAAATTGTATTACAAAATCGCATTTTAACATGCGTCATGAATATATTCATGCTCTTACCTTTATCCTTTATTCAGCATGTCTAAAGAAACAAGTTATGTCAAACAGTCCAGCTGTGCTATTTTGGTTGTATTGCCAAGTGATTAACTGTGTTTTATAAGCAGCTATTTTCAGTGTAGCTGCACACCAATACGACCGGTTACAAAAAGAAACATCAGCAAAATGTCTTTCGGCTTTTCACCAATTTCCTTAAAGAAGGATTCAGTAATAGCAGTCTGTCTCATCCAGCCAGACTGACTCTAGGTGTAGAGACTCAAAGTGTGTTGTCCAATTCAGATCTTTGCTTTCTCTGAAGTTCCGTCAATTAAAAGTGGACGAGGGATGTGGATTGTGCTTTTCCTTTACAGAGACGGCTCATCCAATTAGCTGTCGATGTGGAAATGCAGACGGGTAACATTTTTTCCAGGTAAAGGCCTCATTAAGTGTTCATCAGGTGTCGGAGACAAATCTTTAGTTGTGCTCTTATTTACTAAGTTTATAAACTCTGATGCAGGAATTATCACCACCACCATTTGAAGTAGTAACTATGCAATGTCTCACATTTCACTCCAAAATGACACATAACTGAATAAAATCACTGTGCTGTTAATGTATTTGAATGTTTTCAGATTTATTTGAAACATCGTATATGTACAGATAGTTTAGACATAGATTTAAGATTTATTCAATCTTAATCCTATTCAATCATCTATAGATGAAACCATCCAACTGTATATAATTGCTAAATTAGCTGCTACGATGTTAAATGTTGCTGAGCATTCAACCTCAGCAATGCGTTGATATTAAGAATGCCACAATAAATGTGACCTTATAACACTCTGAACCAGTGGCGGCCGGCCCATAGGGGCGCTAGGGGTGCCGCCCCACCTCTTCCCACATTCTAGATTGTCAATAAGATACATTTTAATTTTATTAAAAAAAATGTTAATGAACAAGGTACATATTATATAGTTGGTGTCAGTTAAATGTATAATCTACGATAAAATAACGATAACAATTGTTTTACGGTGTCTAAAGTTACTGATAAGTTACGTGTTTCCTGCTTGGGGCGCAGAAATCTTTGCCTATTGACTCTCCCAAGCTGCGCCCAAAGCAGCTGTTGACACCGCCAACAACTAGGGGGCAGCAGGAGTGCCAGAGTGAGTGATTGACGATTGAATGAGAGAGAGTTAGACGGAGGCCCAATCCCAAACCCTCTCTCTTTTCCTCCATACCCAAATCTCTAAAAAACGGGGCTGCAACCATACTTGCCAACCTTGAGATGCTTATTGTAGTTGTAAGTGCACTGCCTTGCGGCCTGAAGCACCATCCTTGATGGAGCATATATGTGGGCTGGACCTGGAAGAAGTGAGCAGAGGGTAAAGCTGTCGATTCTTGTTCTGTTTTCTGTGACTATCTTCCTCACCCTCTCAGACTTTCAGTTGCGCGCTACTAAAGAGACGTACTACCATGGAAACCAAACAATGGTGTAGCTGTATTAAAGTCAGAGTGGAAACAGTCCTGAGTAAATCTGATTTTGTCAGAAATCGGGAGAAATGCGGGAGAAATATGACCCCAGGAGGAAACCGGGAGAGGGCAATGAAATTGGGAGTCTCCCGCGAAAATCGGGAGGGTTGGCAAGTATGGCTGCAACCGATCTGATACAGACTGACACAGATTTGAAATTGTTCTGACGTCAGAAACAGGGTGCTCCGCCTATATGGGCAACTCTCCACCTATCAGGGGAATGAGAGGTTGCGTGGCATGGTAACAGCATGGTAACAGCTTGGTAACAGCATGGTAACAGCATGGTAACATGGCGCTCGTGCCTCGCCCCCCTCCTTTGCAGGGGTGCGTGGTCAGCTGCAGCTCATTTGCCACATAATCAGCCCTTGTGAAGACAGGGAAATGAGTGAAATGAGGCATGGCTAAAATGCATAATCTGTTTGGTATTTTGAAAAAAAAACTTCACAGACATGTTTTATATAGGTATGGCCCTACAATATATTATTCAAATATAGCATGATAGGTCCACTTTAAAGATATTTGTATGATGTGTTATAATTATGGTGGTCAGACGTAGACGGTCCGATCTAGACGTAGAGAGTGGAAAGAAAAAACACTCAGGGAAGTAAATCCCAATTATTTTAAAGGAAAGAAAAGTGCTTAGGCTGCATCTCGCCGCCTAGCTGGGTCTGGCCACAGTCCCTCATCAACAGTTCTTTCGCGGAGCCTTTATCGAGTGATACATCCTGATTGCTGAGTCAACAATTCAGCAGTTTGGTGTTTATGGTCATTAGGCATGTGTATTTGTTAATTGGTTCATGTGTGTAGCATTTTAATGGCAATGTTTTGAAAATGGCAAGCAAATGAATATGTCAGATTTCGGTGTCTTATTTAGAGAACCGTGTGCAGTGTTTTGCAAAAAGTGCCTTTTTCAATTGCATATTGGGTGCAAAGCTGAAAATGTGTTTAGAGTTTTGGAGATTTGATCTGAGGTTTTGCTCTTTGAGTGTGAGTTTAAATAATTGTGCAAACTGAAAAACTGTAATTCAAGATAGAGTTCCTGGTTAATATGGTAATCCACCATCATCATCTAAGTATAACTGCTTTCTCCTGTAAGAAACAGCAAACTGTCCTCTCTGTGTCTTCTAGACTAAAGCAGAGAAAGCTGATGATGTGAAAGCCAGGCTGATCTTGGAAAAACTGAAAGAAGATGAAGCCAAGGACAAGGCCATGAAGGAGTGTTTGGCTTGTGTCGAAAAAGAAAACGATTGTGATTTCACTCAAAGCATGAAAGCAGTTCAGGTACAGTAAAGGCTGTGGGAAAGATCTGACAAACAACAAAAAAACAAGGAACTCAATTTTCCCTTGATTTATTCACATAGGAGGAAATCCTGAACCTTGGTAACCGCAGACAGGCTTTGCTGGACAAACTGAAGAGATTTCAAACTGAGCTGGAGGCCAAGAGGGCAGAATCCACAAAACTGAAACACAAATTTAAGGTGGGAATGAAGAAAGTCTACAGACCTGACTACACCCACCTGACACTGCATCAATTTCAGCGTATTTATTAGTAACAATACAATACATCTTAAACCTATAACTAGGGATGTCCCGATCACCTTTTTTTGCTCCCGATCCGATTCCCATCATTTGATTTTGACAATTTGCCGATACCGATTTATCCCGATCCGATCTTTATGCAATGCATTAAGAGAAAAAAAAGAAAAAAAGCATTGAAGTTGTCCCTTAAGGTTATTTTTTTATTTAAATTGGATATTCTATCCAACATGGATATAGCTTCTTTTTTTCACAGCAGCATTGGATCAGTTCAGTTGTGCAGCATTGGATCAAAACAAAATAAAGCTTATCAGTACTCGTTAGCTTACTGCTACAATTAGACACTGCGCCCTGCCCACTCTGTTGCCAGATTTGAGAGAAATAAGCAACCAGGTCTATGAAAACAAGCCCCAAAGAAGCAACACATACATGATGTTGTGTAATTTGAAACCAAAACTAAGGCCTCAGGATGACTTTAAGACTTGAACATGGTCATTTCATCCAATCCTTTTCATTAGAGTTATCAAAACATTTGCAATTCTTTGGCTACGATTAGCAAAACTCTACTACGCCACCGTAAGATTGTGACGCACACGTCTACTCGAGGACACTCTACCACACTTCTCCCGGTCGTGTCCACACACAAGGGTACCGAAACAAACAGAAGACAATTTCGAGTGGATACCGATAGACATCCTCGAATTCAATTAATAACCTACACGAGCAGCTACAAACTACAGAACAGAAAAATGGAACAATATCTGAGAAAAGTAGTAAATCTAAAGTTACTTTATAATGTTGACACAAGCACATTGATCGAAGGAAATTACTTCAATATATAATGCCTTCCACACTAACGAAGTTTATGAACAAGAGATAACGCAATGACGACGGTTAATTGCTTACACCAAATATGTAACTACACTCTAACAACACAAACAGCATTTTACAGTTAGGGTTAACACGAACAACAAGACTACCCCATAATCCTTACGTGTTCAAGTGGAACAGCCTACTTCCACCATTGTCGCTTTTACTATTAAGTGAATTTGGATTGATATAACTCTCCGTCTCTTTTCGTAACATAGTAAACACCTAAGTACTTTACGTCGACAATTAAAATAACACCAACTCCTAGTGGTCGACAACAGATTTTCATATAAGTCTACTGAGAAGTACAACTAAAATAAATGATTTATTTTTTCCACTTTCTCGAGCGTGTACGGGCAAGACGAAGGAGGTGTTCCACTACTCCCGGGACCAGGAGGACTCTACGGTCGCCGAGAAACCTTGATTTACTCCAGGCCAGGTGACTAACCGACTGACCGCAGGGGGAGACGAGAAGTAGGACTCAGCCACAATGGCAGACACAGACCTAGACCCAGCATTGAGGACCGTCCCCTCTCGTGCATTGTCTCAACGTCTTGATTTTTGTAAAACTTACATAATAGTAACAACGAGTACAGTAGATAACGAATATCAATCTCTACACGGCTAGGCAGTGCACTAGCCCCTAGCGCCTCGGCTAGTCACTAAAAGTTTTCTAGCCTTAGCGGCCTCTTTTGTTAGCCCCTTAGCCCTAAAAAAAAAAAAAAAAAAACATAATGCATAAATAACAATAAAAAAAAGGATANNCCCGAACCCGCCCCACTGCACCCCCGCTCCCTGTCAGCATCTCAACCTCATAATTAGCCAGCATTAATTAGATGCACTGGCATAATTGTTAATCATTGGTTACGCTGCAAACATCTTGGAGAATGAACAGAATGCCAAGCAAGGCAGGAGGGAAAAAAAACGGCTGGGTAGCAGAGAGGGATATAGACGAGGAGAGATGATTTTGTGTAGTGGAAGAAAATTCAAGACAATACGAGCAACTCTCCGAGACCCCGGCTTCTTCTACTTTGTCCAAGATCAGTGTGGTAGGTAATTTGGTAATGACTCAGAGTCCTCCCTTATCACCTGATATTATTACTGCTCGCACTCCAAAGCGCTCTTGTGAGAATTCAAAACAAACCCGGCCCTGAACATTGGAGCGCGGAATCCAAACACATTTAATGGCAACTGCGATGAATGCCAAGAAACAGAAAGTCATGGGGATAGTTTGCCTATGGAGTCCCTTCGGCCTGCTGACACTGACAGCACCGCTGCCTGTCCATCTCCGATTACAGTCTAATCGAATTCAGCCTCATGTCTGGCTGCTCCCGCGGGCCTGCTCTGGTGGCCGACTCCTGTGATAAAACATAAAAACAAGACACCGCCATTTCATTGTGGAGCGAATCAAAGAGGACATCAAAGACCTGCATCACGTCTTTAGCGATCCCCTATCTTTCTTCTTCTGTTTATGAACCTGTTTGCATTCCCCCTCACTATGTCTCCGCCCGACCCAGCTTTCTCCCTCCGTCTCTCACCATGTTGATGATAATAGTTCCAAGAAGTCGACCGAGCGTTGGTCGTGACATCAGGAGTCGGGCGGCATCCTGCAGAGGTTACATGGCTCATTCTTTATTCTCCATGTCAACTGCCCGTAAATGTTTATGGCTTTGTGGTAAGACCTCGGCTATTCAAATGATCTTGTCACAATGCATCCCTGAGCAGGGATAAAGCCCTCCTTTATGGGAAACTGTAAACAGTCGCTGTGTGCTTCATGGGGAACAATACCCATTTATAAGAGTCCAGCAGAGGCCATGTCCAATGGGCACAGTAAAGTTCTCCTTTAAATATCCTCTTTCTTCTCCCCTTTTCAGCTCCTCTGTTCTTTCTTCCCTTCCTCGAGTCTAGGTTTTTCTTACCTTTCTCACCCCTCCTTTCCCAGGGCTTGGTTGAGATCAGGCCCAGGTTTTAATGAGAGCCGCAGCCTCAGTCTGAGCCCTCCTCTCTATGCAGCTCCATGAGCCTCGTAATCCGCCATCGATCCCACCATGAGTTGTTGCTGTCAGCTTTTTGAAATAACCGAAAGAAAAACAAAGCGCCATTCCAATTAGTCCACGTTATAATTGGGTATTATTACAGTGTCAGAGCGCGACTTGGTGGAGCATGACGCATGTCACCGCACCGCTCACAGCAAAGCCCCTCCGAGAGGTCGAGAGTGACACGGTGCCCTTCTTGCCAACCCACATCCACCAGCAGAAAGCTCTGACTGCCACAGCTCCAAGCACAGAGCCAAGTAAGCACTCCATTTGAATGTGACTATAATCCTAATTACACATGGACAGCCATTTGGTAGGCTCTCGCCCACTTGCTATTTAAAAAAAACTATATCTAGAGAAATAGGCTTCTGCAAAAAATGTCTGCTGACTTGCTTTAAATCGCTCAAGGACAGGCGAGGGAGATAACCTTTTCCGAGGAGCAGCAGTGTTACAATATGGCTTTCAAAAGCTTTTGTCCCATCAGTCTGTCTCACCTTTGAGTAATTCACGGGACAACTTCTGATTCTTTGCTCTGCCTTCATGCTGCTGAGGTTGTACAATGAATGGATTTGAATAACAAAGAGAATCGTTTAAGGAGTGAACCACACACTCATTTTCTCTGGATAATAGCCACACACCCTGATACAGCAGCTATCTTCATTTATTTATTTATTTTTTGCGGTAAATATTCTTTTCCATAGACTTTTAGAACACCACATGATATACCAAATTATATATTTTCTTCTTTTATTGCCATTGATTTGAGCTGTTTATGCATTTATTGTGCAAACCTTGGCATCATTCAAAATGAAGGTTCTTCCTCAATGTATTTTCCGAGGTTTTATTAAAAGAAGGATGTTAGACTACTATCAACACACCAAAAAAGCCATTGATTTTCATTGGCGGGGGTAGATAAAAAGCAACCTCGTTGGGAAGACAAAATGTTCCAGCAGTTAATTATATTTTTTGTATCAAATTTTCAAAACAAAACTAAGTTTATACTTTTCTTTGCCTAAATGGAAAATCTTACTCCAAGAAAAATGATCGTCGGAATATTTTAATTACTGGGCAAAGGCAGGAAAAACAAACGAAGGACTTCCAAGAACTCCTCGCCAAAAGAAATGAGTAACATTTGGTACAAAAACTCTCAAGTATTAGGGAGACTTAAATTAGTCTCCACCCTCCTTCTCCCTAAACGGTTTACCATGAGTTGAATCACACCCCACTGGAGAGAGACAGAGGAGAGGAAGAGTGGAAGATAAAAAAGACGGACGGGAAAAGAGTTTGATTTATCTTGTGTGGCCAGCTATGTGGAAATACAATGTTTTGGCACTGCAAAGAGCAAACATCAGGGCTATCAACTCAGATCCAGGAGACAGGGGCTGGCACCTATTCAGGAGTTACTGTACCGCATGTTGCCATGGTAACAACTAAACCAACTGATGATGTCAGGTAGCCTGATTGTCACAAACACGGTCACCGAGACCTGGCTGTCAAGCTGCTTGGGGAAAAGCACTCAGAGCACTTACAGACCTGTTCTCTTTCCTTGGTTTACTGTACCCTTATCTTTCCGACTGCCAAACTCTGAACAGCCTCGTGAAGGACAGGAAGTACATGGCACTTTTATGCCCCGTTTGAAGCGACCTGTGTAAATCTGTGTGGGCTGTTTGAAGCGCCTCTGATTTGTACCATCAATTCTTCTAAGCCTTTGATGTGAGATAAAGCAAAAGCAAGAACACTGGAGCTGTACCATTAAAAATTGTTTTCCAGACTTTTATGTGCTGATTAGGTATTCCGTATGAAAAGCCTCTCTGTTTTCTTGTTGGTAGCTACTGAGTGGCAAACCATGAAGGTGTTTAATAAAAAAAGAGCAAAGCGAGGGATGATCTTTACCTCTGCCCTCCCCGGGGACGTACACAATGGGCAGCCGCCACCTGCCACTGGGAGCACTGCACTTTACTGGTGCCATGAAAAGACAGAGGCAGCTCTCCATAGGCCAATCAAACTATACCAACAGCTGGCTGGCTGCCCCTCAGCCTTGCTCCCTCTCCATCTCCCTCTCTGTGTCTCTCCGCCTCAATCTGTCCTCATCTCTCACTCAAACACACAGTCCTTTCACGTCTTCCGGCGGGCAAGATGGCTATACAGAGAACATCTCCGTCCCCTTACTCCCTCCCTGACGACAAATATTTACTGTGCTGCCCTGATTTATTCTGGGTTAATTAGTGAGAGTTAAATAGCTATCATAGGCTTGGTTCCACAAACACACATGTGCACGAGCACGCACACACAAACGCACTGACAACTGGCTGTCTCTCACACTAACTCAATGCCAGCTCCTGACCTGCCCTCTAGCCCCAAAGGTATAATGTGGTTTATTATAGACATGTGAAGACTTAATTAGATGTGTATAATGCATGCTGTCCAGGGACTGCTTGCTGTACTGCTGTATAAACCAGGCCGTGTATAAAACTGGCTGTGTTAACAGCCTGCATTAGTAAATCTCTTTGTGTGCTGTTTGTGATGAGAGGCAGCTTGGTGGTAAAGCACTGCTTGCTCCTCATTATGACAGCTATATGTTGGTTTTCTAGCCAGGAAGAGTGAGAGGAGGGAATGATTTCACGCACACATTCCTCAGCTTTTTTAAATAATTGGCTCTCTACATGGTAAGGAAAACGGAACAGTGTGAGGAGTCATAAGTAATGAGCATCACCATTAAACAAATACAACCTGACACACCTTTTGGATACCCGTTTGACAACTCCGGCAGTGACAGCTGGTGCATCTGAATGTGTTTGCGAACTTCTCCCTTCAAAACTCAGCTCGGAAAGAACTTCTTAGACTCCAGAGAGTTTCTACATCTCTGGCAAATCATTCAGCTAGGCTCACTGCCCTGCCCTGGAGAAAGCCATAAAGATTAGCAGTTAGATTACAATCTTTACTACAAACAGTCTTTCCAAGTGTGGGAGGGTAAAAGAGCAGGTCAAAGCTGTGCTGATGAAGGGAGATTAGCCTGCGTTGAAGCAAGAGGGACAAAAAAAATACAGTGAAAGGCAGAGGCCTAGTCACACAAAAGGACGAGGTGAAAGATGCTGTAAAAAAAACACGATTGATGCTGCTGACTTCAGGAAATATTTATGACTCGCAGTGGGCATAAAACTTGAGTGAAAGCTCCGGTAAACCAAACAGGAACAAAAAGAGGAGGAATCAATAAATCCATACAGGTTCACAGTAACACCAGGTACTCTGACATTTGTCACATGCATTATTGGCCTGTTGGACAGGACAGTGACCCTGGTGACACGGCTGACCCATGTGTTCATCTTCGTCCTTAGAAATGCGCAGCACCCACACAAAGGACAGGAAGAGGACGATCGAAAGCAATGACCTATTACATAAACCTATCCGTTTTAAAGGATACAGGTGGCTTAATTCTATGTTTTATAGAGTGTCAACAAATCCCATGAAATGACCCGAACAACAGAGGTAAATCTAAGAAAACAGGTCACAAGTGTCTAGTTCCATCTTTTAAAAAAGGCTATGTAATTTCCCCAAACAGCTGGGCACTGTGGTTTTCAGAATACATTATTTAAACAGGAGTAAACAGTGCATTTATTGGGGACTTTTTTCAGCTGTGGATTAATACACAGGGCGGCTATGAATATGTGTAGCACCAGGACAGTGTATGTGGGTTGACTCAAAAATAAACTACAGTACCCTTGTTCATTGTAAGGAAGCAACTGTTCTTACAGCTCAACAGTGTGACTCATCAATGTGTTAAGAATAGGTTTTGGACCATGTTGGGAAAATACTGAATGTACTCTTCTAATATCAGAGTAGCGCATGATAACAAAGGCCCTACGTAGCTGTGTACGTGACAGGATGTATGATTACCTAGAAGAACATGAGGACACACTGTTTTAGGCATATGATAGCTATGTGACAACGATTAACATGATGATTCAGCCTATGGACATCGACATACAGTGTTTCCCACAGATTTTCCTAACAGACCACAAAAGCAGAGATACTCACTCATGTTGTTTATATGTTAGACCCTCCAGAAAAACGCGATCCTGCGATCGCAGAATTTACCGCATAATCAGCAAAATGGCGCAGATTTTTAAAAGGCTGCATATTTATCAAAAATCTGCATAATCCCTGCATTTTTCCACACAAAATTGAGAAAAAAAAAAGTTAACTCGTTTTGACGTGAAGTAGTGACGATGATGACGTGACGTCATCAGCTCGCGCATCACAGAAGGTAAACAACACCGTAGAGTGAACGTGTGGAACTCACACAACGAACATTTCTGCTAAAGACCGGGCAAAGCAGTACCCCGATGTCTTTCACGAAAGTGGGGGGAAACTATTCTGCACCCCGTGCAACTGTGTGTTGGAGCATACGTCTGAGAGAAAGTCGACGGTGACGACCCACTTTGATTCATTCAAACATTTGAAAATGCTTTCTGCTGCTGTGGACAACAAAGCCAAACAACTCACATTCACCGAGGCATCAACCTCCAAAACCCTTTCGAGGGCTACAAGAAACTAAGTGAGTAGCCTACAAGATTGAAGCTGGTCAGATAATGAACGAGTAAATGAAAACAGAATGAGGTGGAGAAGTGTGTGTGTGAGAGAGAGAGTGTGATTAAAATAGCCCCATTGCTTTTACAATAAATAAACATTGAATGTGTTTAATTGAATAGGAAAGGGGTTTAACGTTAGTAGCAGGTTGTGTGTGAGAG
>NW_011337184.1:670946-681445 GCF_000735185.1 Notothenia coriiceps
AAGAGTACATACTTTCATAGGGGGAAAGTAGAAGGTCTGTGATAGAAATATAGAAAATCAAGAAGATATAAGTGATTTCTACAATAAAACACCATATATATATGTATATATGTATATGTATAATATATATGTGTATATATTAATGCCGCGCATTAATATATTCCCACATGACAGCTCATTGTTACTTTGTAATTCTACTCCACTACAATTCAGAGGTTAACCTGGTATTTTTACTCCACTACACTTATTTGAGTTACTTTGCAGATTCTGATTAATGATGTGAAATATAAACAACCCTTAAATCAGACTTTAGTTACACCTGAGTAAAATTCAGGGAAGGTGATTGTCAAGTGCCAACAATCAGGAGAGATATTTGATATTTGGTGCTTGAGAAGACTAAACATTTATCTGCAATTGACATGAATGGAAACGAATAATAAAGTATATTCATTACTCGTTAATCTCTACTAATAGTTAATTAAAGACTGTATATTATGGCTATTTTGCACATCCCTTTCAAGATTTCAAGATTTTCAAAGGTTTATTAACATATCATTTACACAACTACGGTGTATGCAATGAATGAAAATCTTGGGTTAGCTAATAATGCTGAACCGTAGGCGCTAACTTAACCTTTCACATTACCAAGGAACTGACTGTCAATCAAGCATTCTTTATTTTGATACCACAGACCTCTGCTTTCAGCGATTATTTAGTTTTGGTCTTGGATAAAGTTATATAAGCCAATGGCACCGCAGCTGCTGACCATGGTGTTCCTGCAGCAACCTCCAGTCCCCATACTTGTAGAAGGATCAATTCAATGTTGGTATTGGTGTTTTTCAATGGTTAGGGGCAACAACAACAACCAGACTTATCCTTTAATCTTTCTTCTAGACATCTCATTAATAATTTATCAATTTCACATTTGAGGCATCCCTGTGAATCATATCTCTCAACTACAGTTAAAAGGATGTTTATATAAGCAGTAAGTGACTTGGGTCGGCCTGTACAGTTTGGCCTGCGCGATGCAGAAAGTGGTCATTTATTGTCTTTTTTAACTGCCTGTCACTTCATTGTCCTGCTTTTGTAATTGTTTCCCCCACCCTGATTCCTTTCACCTGTGTGTGATGTCCAAGTCTTCTTCAGTCTGTTGTCATTGTACCAGTCGATGTCTTGCCCCGTTTCATTCAGCTTTTAGACTTTCCTGTTTCTGGTGTATTCCTAGTGTGCATTTACTGCTCCCCTTTTCTCCATCATCATGGTTTGTTCCCTTGTTTTGTTCCAGCTTTTACTTTAGAAACCTCACTTTTTGTTCACAACTGCCTCCCCCCTGAATTTCCTTTCCCCTGTGACATTGTGTCATTTGTTGACAAAATAAATGTGTATTGCCAATAGGTGTTCCTGAATTCTTGAACTTTTAAATTCTTTAAGATATGATTTATATTCATACAACATATTTTCTTTTTTATAAACAATACCTTTTGTTTTTGTGGAAAATGTGAACACTTTTCACTTGACAAACAACTTAATTAAAGGCGGGGTAGGTAAGTTTGAGAAACCGGCTCGAGATACACTTTTTGTTATATTCCATGGAATGCTCTTAACATCCCGATAGCAATGAATATCTGAAGTGCTCTGACAAAAAATCCATAAAAAAATGTCATCTGTGGAAGCCGTAGTACTGTAAAAGGCACGACCAATAGTTTTACCCGGCCCGGCAAAAATAACTGGATGGCCTACCTGCCTGTCAGCCTTCCATCTGTGCACAAACTTATCTCGTGCCCTCATTGGTCATGTGCACGTTCGTGTGTGTTGGAGGAGGGGCTCTGTAAGGAAGTGGCAGATTTTTTCCGGCTGTGTATTTTCAAATTCTAGCGCACTCTAGCTGGTTTCTCCAAAATTACCTACCCCACCTTTAAGTAAAAAATAAATACAGTTGTGGATTTGGAGCAAAACAAATCCGAATGAATGGCATTTAATTTATTGGAATTTTGTTACTTAACTTCTGACCCTGAATAGCTCATACAACTATCAAAACTCCAACTTTATGTTCTGCTCTCAAATGTGTTTGCATACAGTTTGTATCATTGGAACAATAGTGGCTCAATGAGACAAACACGAACCCTGTGAGTATACAAACAGACACACTGTGATCATTACTTTCAGGGATGTGTGGCTGTGATTACAAATATGCGAGTGTGCCATATTAGTTTGATCTTGGCCTGGATGTGACTGTCGACTGTTTTTTTGTGTGTGTGAGCATGCGAAAGCGAGAGCTGCACCCATTCATTATCCTGTAAATACAGCCTGAGCCAGAGCCATTATTTAGCTGTGGGATAAAACAGTGAGAGCAGCTGGAGAATTTGGGGATTTACCGAACACTAGAGCAAACTGACAGAAAGTTAGTGTCCTCATTTTAATATATGATCGTGAGAATGCCATTGGAAACAAGTGCAACTGTATGGTTTTGACAGTTATAATGATGTATTTTGATATATTAAATGTCATCATATATTTGGAGTGGCAAATCCTCAAGTCCAGGACACATTTCAAAAAACAAAAACTCCAATATTACCATTGGGCAGAAGCCATCTGTTGGTCATCCCACTCATCATTACTGATTCTCCGGATCACTTTGGAAACTAGTGCAGAGCCCGGTCTCATAACCTACAATTTGAAATGTGGCATTACATTTGTTTCAGACATTCCAAAACTCTACCCACCCTTCTGTCAGCTCTTCCTGTTTTGGAATCGGTTTAGATTCATGTGCCTTTACTCTGTAGTCCAATTTCAGCCAACTTTATCTTTGTTTATTCCAAATCTGGCTCATTAGGAGCTTAAAGCATTTCAAATGTGTTTTAATTGGTAATGTTTTGATTGTTATATTTGATATACCCGGGTCCCATTTATTAAGCTACGTTGACATTTTTGTTGCTAATGCCTCATAACGTAGTTTCCATAAAGAAAAAATACTTATTGTTTTATACTGTAAAACTAACATTACAATTGCACCTAGATTAAAATGTAGTATGAGGTTTTTTTGGTTTGTTTGTTTTATGTCATTGTAAATTTAATATATTTTTGGTTTTGGATTGTTGGTTGGAAAAAACAATTTATTTTGAAGATGTCAAATTCTGTCTCTGAGGAATTGTGACAGATACATGTTGGTATTATTAGCTGATTTGTCCTTGAAACAATTCACATAGTGTGTGACTTGGCTCATTCTAGGATTCTGTTCTTCATCATTTGTAAACAAATTAGTCTTCCAAACCATATTTTTGTGAAGCGTGACAATGAGCCCAACCCTTTGACTGACATTATTGCATAACTACCTTTATCTCCCTACTGGTGGGATGAACGTTTACAAAAAGATCCAGTATTTAGAATTTAGTTGCATCTAAGAATGAGGTTGCAGATTGCAACCAACTGAATACCACTCCGCTCACCCCTCCCTTTCCAAATGTGTCAGATAACTTATTCGGGGACATTCCGGTAACCAAAAAACACAGACATGTACTGTAGAAAAAACTGTACACTTGAAACACAATAATTATTTAGGTGATAATACACTATTGAAACAATAGCCAAAATAAATCCCCTTGATCCTACACTTTCCTTTTAAATAGAGAAATGGTTTCTCTCACTTGTATTCCTACTGGATTGAGGATATATGTCTGTTAAACATTAATAGTCAGACACATTTGACAAACAAAGAATCAATCTCAGATGCTTGAATAAAATATGAAAATGCATACTGATATGTGTCCTTTGTGTTCAATTAGTGCTGCATCACGACGGAGCACGGAGAAGTTGTTCAAGGTCTCTCCGCTGCATTGTTTCTGTTGAGGTAAACATGAGGCGACAGTTATTGGCGAACAACTAGTACCTTCCCTATTTAATCTCAAAAAACATGTTTTCACAGAAGCAAGGCCGACTTTTGAAATCCCTTACACCACCGTTTTACACTTTAATTAGAAATAGAAGTAGTCCTGATAACAGTTTTTAATGGAGCAGACTGTCATTGTCTGTTCTAGTTTCACTGGCTTGCCGTGATGGCTGTCTCTGAGGAGCATTAAACGAGCCGTTGATTAGATTAATAAGGCAACAGATTGAATGTGGTTATGTGTTTGGTTTACAGGTCATTCCCTAAGCCCCTCTCCCTCTGTGGTTGCTATAAGGGACCCGGCAGTAAAGCCATTTGTTGTCCCTTTGAAGATGCTGATGGGTCCCGGGGGGGCCGGTGTGGTTGGCTTCCTGCTACAACAGGCAGGCGGTCATGTTGCACTGAGATCCCCACTCTGTTTCCATCCTCCTTTCCACATGCAATGTGTGTCTCACTATATTATGTCTCCACACAACACATAAAACCTTGTGGGACAATGTGGAATTTGCTGACACTGACTGCGCATAGCTGGTGATATTTCACCAAAAGAATGGAGGAGCGAAAAACTTTTAACATGAATTTCTAATATCCTGGTGTTGATATTGCCTCGGCGTTATCAAAGTCCACCGAGGCTGTGCAAAAAATTATTCTGTGAGATAATGGAACAACTTCTCACAGTAGGCTCTGTTCCTCATTTCTTTTCCTGTTTAATCACTAATGGGACATGATATAATGTGACAAATGAAAAATATCACATTTCAAGCCATCCAACACCTGGCATTTATCATTGTTTCAGGAAATGCCCAAAGGGTGAAGCCACAGAGCTTACCTGAGACTGTAGCCTATTGATCTCCGCTGGCAACACTAACTGTGCTCTATTCATCCTGTTCTGGCTGAGATCTCGCACAAACAGAGCCGTCAATCACCGCCTCAGAGCAGCATTGGCACCACCCTTGAAATTAAGCTAACAATATCATTTGTCTCCTAAGTCACTTTCCCGCTGAATTATAGAGGCATTCGCGGGGGAATCCTCTTTCATTTAGCCTCTAAAGATGGATAATTACATTTAAAGTTTAATTAAGTCGTAATGAAACTTGAAGGAGAAGCAGTACAAGCCTCCTTAAGCTTTAGTTTTGCTCACAACAGCCGTTTAAGAAACAACCATCTGCAGATCACAATGTATGCTGCCACCACTGTATGTAACACATTGCAATCCTGTGTTCTGTGTAAACATGGCTGCCTGCTGGCATATGGGTGAATGACAAGCATGAATATGTATCGACGCGTGTAGGGGTTAAGTATCCGCCTCAAGGTCAGAGCAACAATGTCAGGAATCACTGATCAGCGCTTCTCTCTACCAGAGCAATATCTTGGAATAATATTGACACCTTAAACAGCTGATGAATTCATTGGGAGCTCAAAAAAAATCCATTTGGAATGATTTCTCCATCAGTGAGAAAAAACAGAATGTGGGCATTAATAATTCATCTGGATTCAGGGAGAATTGATCCACCGAGGTGGCAGACAGTCGGGAGGGTTTGAGAATTGCTACGTGTACGTATGCACTATGAAGATTCACGGAAAGACTGGATTTCTTTACTCTTGATAAAACACATGGGTCACATAAAATAGGTGGGAGAAAGCAATACATGTAGGCCCAGAGCTGAAAGGGCCTTTGAAACAATTCACCAAAATGTAAAAAGGTTTGTGCCCTTGCTTGTTCGCAAGTTCTGTTCTTGATCGTTTGTAGCCACATTTAGAAAAT
The DNA here is from genome assembly GCF_000735185.1 of Notothenia coriiceps. NCBI lineage: Eukaryota > Metazoa > Chordata > Actinopteri > Perciformes > Nototheniidae > Notothenia > Notothenia coriiceps. The sequence continues at coordinate 676,595 of NW_011337184.1, forward strand.
TAGTCTTCCAAACCTATCTTTTTTAGTGTCACAATGAGCCCATCCCTTTGACTGCAATCGTTGGCAAAACAACATCTACATCCTTGATTGTTGGATGAACTAGTGTACTAAATTGTCGAGTATTTAGGATTAAGTGACATTAAGCAATGATGTTGCAGATTGCAACCAACTGAGTACCACACCAACCCTTTCCTTTTCAAATGTGTCGGATAAACGTATTCAATATCCTTCAGGTAACCTAAAAACCGAAAGGCCCTCTCTTGGAGCATACTTTTTTTGTCCGCTCTTGGCGCGTCTATCGTTTTTGCCAACCCAATTTAGATCCAGAAGCCTCAGAGTGTCATCTGTGGCGTTTTCTTCCCATGAACTATGAATTTGAAGCTACAGTCTCTTCATAAAGCATATTTTTCAAAGTATAGGGATGAAAATAGCGCTTTAGATATGACGGATAATCACAGTTATGCTGAGTAAATGTTATTGAATCTTTCAATATTCTTTCAGCATGGATTTAAGAAGATTAAACTAGCAAACAATCAGTAGTCTTGTTTCTTTGTTTTTCCCGTTTTGTACCTAATTACAGTATTTTAATATACAATACTTCATTAATTTCTAACACTGTCAGGTGTTCAAAAGCAATGTGTGCCCAGAGTTTGGAGTGTTACTTTACAATTGTTTCTGTTTATAGTTTGTATTTATCTGTAAAATAATTTAATATGGAAATCTTATTCAAGTAGTATCGCAATTTTTAAGTAATGTACCCGATTACTTCCTGTTACATTTGAATGACCTCTATATCAAATGCAATGCAAACAAAGAGGAGAGAAAGAAAATATGCATGCATACACAGAATTTAAGTTAATCAAATAACCTACCGCATTTAAAAAGAAGAAGAATGAAGGTTACCTAACGGAAAACCAAGAGCAGATTCAGGCAGTACGCATAACCGTTCCAAGTATTGGACTACATAATAGCAGCATTTACCTGTAAATGCTTGTTCGAAGTCAATGTCGACTCATTGGATAATGACAGTGTAGTAGCAGCTTGAACTGAGTGGTCATTTTGTTTCCCTTTTCTCCTTTAAAAGAAAAATGATGGCAACATTTTCGTTCAGTAAAATAGTTAATTGATCTAGAGTACAAGATTGATGACTAGCAGATTAGCTATGGCTGCACACTTCACTTGAGAGACCCGTGAATTGTGCATGTGCTTCATAATGTATGTTTAAAATGTATTGTAACCTCCAATAATCACCTTTCTATAAAATATACCTGTAATCTGATATATGATCATATTTTTTAGGTAACTGAAAGGAAGTAGTTACCTTTTTGTATCGCAATCCCGAATTCCTTTACTCCCAAAGCCTGTATGGCTCTCATAGAGATGGTAAAGACTAAACAACCAAGCATTAAAGTCAGGATAAATTGGCTCATCAAATAATGATTATGCGTTTATAATTCCCCCAAATCACAAGAGGTATCAGGGAAGCAATCCCATTTCTTTTTCTCCTGAACGTATTCAGCAGTGCCCCATTTCTGCAGTAGTTAAACGCTGCCTCACTGTCTTGGTATCCATGAGCTTTCTGCTTTGAATTGAGTTTATCCAATTATCTTGCAGGTGTGACATCACTGGAGCCCAAGAAAGCCTAGGAGGCAGAGAAAGTGCTGCCGGTTGAATAGGAGATAAGCAAATGAAAAAGATGCAAATGGAGAAAAGTTATTTAGACTTTTTTTTTTTGGATGTCTAAGCTAATTGGTCGCCAGAGAGAAGTTGCTGATGCAGTGGTTTTGCAGCCTGCTGTGAAGCCACCCACTCTACAACTCAAACAAAAGCTCAGAGGCGCCGTGTGCACAACCAATACACACAAATACTAGAAAGCATCCACCATAGCTCTTGTCACACCCTACTTCGCTTGCTTCACAATACTCGCCACAAAACAAATTAGACTTCATTGTGTTCTTGTCCTTTGTATATTTTTTTCTACTGGCTGTCTTTTGTCCGGGAAATGTTAAAAGCTGACTTTTAGTGAGCCGAAATGTCCTGCTTTTGTCCTTTCCATGAAACATTTCAATCGCTCACCTGCCATTAGCCAACATGATCTGTCTGCCAGAGTCACATTTTACCGAGAGATGTAGAACTGCTCTCTGCACACCCCATTAGAAAGAGCTCAGATAAGCCTGGGATTCTATGCATAACATATGTGCACTCTCACACACAGGTGCACAAATGCACATAGGCCTACATTTACACACACGCATTACACGGTTAGGCGCCAAGTGGGCATGCTGTTCCTTCAAACCTATACAGTTGATAAAGATGCAATAAAATAAACCCGAAGAAAATGAGAGGAGTTCTAATGAGCTGCAGAGGGAGAGGAGGACACCTGTTTGTTTATACAACCTTCCACTAACGCTGTTTGGTTAATCACCTGAGGCGCTGCTGGGGTGACGCTTATCTGCATCACAATGGAGGGGTCGGTCTGCTCTAAACACAGAGGACAGATGCTGTTCCATTTTGCTTTGGCTTTTCAGTTTTAATGCCTGCTTTTTTGCCATGGACACAGATGCAGATGTTCTGTATTGTGCTGCACCTGCAGTTCCAGCCCAGCTCCCGCTTGCCAAACCATCACAAAACAGCCAGACTGGTGTACTCACAATGAGCCGAGTCAAAAAATACCTCCCCTCCCATCAAAGTTGGAAATGAAAGACATCAAAAACGATTTCAATCTCACCTCAATTTTCTCTCAATAGTTGTCTGCAAAGTAGTCCTCTTCTATCACAAATAAAGAGAATCCCATTACATATTTCTTATTTTTTACTGGCTCTTTTGCCTCTGAAGGCCTCTCACCAGCTGTAGTTACCACTTTATTTGCTGCCGCCATAAAGGTGACTTATAAGCTGTTATCACAAGGCCGGCAAGAAACGTCAATACAAGATTAAAAGGTGTGAGCAGAGAAAGGGACAGACTTCATTACACACATCAAGTTGATGTAGAGCTACAAACACCTATTGATATGTGTGAGACATACGGGGTAGTTGAGGGGTTCGATTGAGTATTGTCCTTTCATTGACACCTATTGACTCCCATTGATTTGTCAGATGAAACGGGCTGATGGGGAAATCTTATTTGGCTCGACATTCATTTTCACACAATGGTAAATGGTACGGAAGATGGATTTCGGAAATTGATGAGGACAATGGAAGAGTACCAATGTTTTTTAATGCATGCAATTTTTTTTCGATTATTATAATCTCACATGAATGTAGCACTAACACTCTTTCTCTTGTACTAAAAAAACGAATTTTGTGTAAATCCCAGGGAAACGGATCATTCTAAAATGAATGACTTCTTTCAGTAGATTGAATAAAATAGGTTATTCCATGGCCAATGCACTAAGTTTCATAAAATAAAGCCAGTTGTTTTTTATTATCTTGGTTACAAAACAACAAAGAGGCAAAAAGTTAAAAATAACTCAAAACATAACCTCTTTGGCGGTGGTGAAAACATGTAAAACAATGTACTGTACAGAGATAACATAAACCGAAGTGAATTAATCATCATCATCCTACTGAATACTTTATAATCCAAAAATTACATTTCTACTGTCACTCACTAATTTTTATGGAAGACTAATCCTCCAGTGACTCATCATGAGCCTGAGAGACAAATAATTCTGCAATTAATTACCCCACAATTATTATAGAGTTTGACAAAAAATAAATAAACGAAAAACAAGAAAGACTTCACTATGATGTATTGCAAAGTTTTAAGAGCCTGCCAACAGATTTTCATTACCCATGAAAATAAATGGAAAAATAAAATGGCTGAAACAGTAAAACAACAACCACATTATGGTGTGCCAAATGCTTAGCTCTAATATAAATTGCATTTGATTTGTTCTTCAAGAGCTGAAATATGCAAAAACAGTAGTGTGGTCCTTAAAACATAAGTGTGTTGATATTCTATATTTCTCCTATTGTCAACACATTAAATGAAAAAAGCCAAACAACTTTGAGTTCATTTCAGCCTGTCCTCCTACAAAAAACAGCCAAATAGGTCGATTGTTCAGCAGCTTATTACGACCCATAGTCACGTTTTAAAGTTAGACCCTCCAGAAAAACGCGGGCAAAAATCCTTGATTATGCGGGCTAAATTCCTTGATTATGTGGGCTAAATTCCTTGATTATGTGGGCTAAATTCCTTGATTATGCGATTAAACATGCGGGGTTTTTATGTGATTTTATGCGGTGAAATTGCGGGAAGTTGCGAAATATGCGGAAAGTTGCGAAATATGCTAAATATGCGGGGAAAAAGAATAACAATTTTTTTAAATATTGGGCTGTCTTATTTATTCTCTCCCACACACACCCTGCCACTAACGTTAAACCCCTTTACTATTCAATTAAACACATTCAATGTTTATTTATTGTAAAAGCAATTGGGCTATTTTAATCTCACACACACCCCCCCCCACACACACACACACACACACTTCTCCGCCTCATTCTGTTTTCATTTACTCGTTCGTTATCTGACCAGCTTCAATCTTGTAGGCTACTCACTTCGTTTCTTGTAGCCCTCGAAAGGGTTTTGGAGGTTGATGCCTCGGTGAACATGAGTTGAATGGCTTTCTTGTCCGCAGCAGCAGAAAGCATTTTCGAATGTTTGAATGAATCAAAGTGGGTCGCACGTGATTTTCTCTTATGCTCAACACACAGTTGCACGGGGTGCAGAATAGTTTCCCCCCACTTTTTGCCCGGTCTTTAGTAGAAATGTTCGTTGGTAAATGAGCTCTATACAGTGTTGTTTACATTCTGTGATGCGCGAGCTGATGACGTCACGTCAAGACGAGTT
>NW_011337184.1:681500-705088 GCF_000735185.1 Notothenia coriiceps
CTTAGTTTTGGTTTCAAATTACACAACATCATGTATGTGTTGCTTCTTTGGGGCTTGTTTTCATAGACCTGGTTGCTTATTTCTCTCAAATCTGGCAACAGAGTGGGCGGGGCGCAGTGTCTAATTGTAGCAGTAAGCTAACGAGTACTGATAAGCTTTATTTTGTTTTGATCCAATGCTACACAACTGAACTGATCCAATGCTGCTGTGAAAGAAAGAAGCTATATCCATGTTGGATAGAATATCCAATTTAAATAAAAAAATAACCTTAAGGGACAACTTGAATGCTTTTTTCTTTTTCTCTTAATGCATTGCATAAAGATCGGATCGGGAAAAATCGGTATCGGCAAATTGTCAAAATCAAATATGAATCGGATCGGGAGCAAAAAAAGGTGATCGGGACATCCCTAATTGACGGAATAGATCGGTTAATGTCAATTACTGTACTTCATTTTCTATCCAATAAATACTTCTGGAATGCAATGAACATCACATCACATGTCACTTGTTAGACGCTGTTATCCAAAGCGACTTGCATACTCAACCCCCACAGGAGCAATTTGGGCTGAAGTGTCTCAGGGACACAACGACATGCTGACTGCAGTGGGGTTTGAACCTGTGCTCCCCCTCATCCGAACACCTACGGACAACCCACTGCACCACACGCCTCCCTAACATAACACATTGCTATCAATAAAACTGTGGGTTGTCACTATAATGGTTACAATGTCATTAGTAAAGCATCTGATATGGATTGTAAGAAATTGAACAAAAGACACTTTCTTCTTCTGTTTTTGCCTAATTGCTTTGAGGGGTAAAAAAACGAATTCAAATATATTTTAGAAAATCCTCCTATGTGTATAAACTCATAAAAGAAGATGAAAAATCAAGGCTAAAAAAATATTGTCTCTGCTACTCAGGTAAAGGAGACAGAAACGTCAACAGAGGAGAGTGACCGGTCAGCCACACCCAACCAACACAAACCTCAACACAGTAAACCGCAGAAGTCCAAGGGCAACAGACAACCCCCTCCTATGTGGGGTCCTGGTTTCCCTGGGTTACCTCCTGGGTTTCCTCCTGGGCCACCCCCCATGCATGCTTTCAGACAGGTGAGAAGAAAGAAGCCACATAGCACCTGTTTCTGTTCAAAGCTTCATCCTAGTACGATCCCCCCATCTTGACAACGTATCACCACTGTTGTCTAACAAACCAGCAACGCTCCCATTGATGTTATTTTATCTTTGTGTGCTACTCTACACTTGATTGACATTGTATTTATCAGAAAAGATTGTTGCTCTCTCACTTTGCATTGAATAATCTTCACCGCTCAGTCTGACATGAGGAAAGGGGGAAGGACGATCGGCTTCAAAAAACAGGCTTTCGTTTTGTTTTGAAAAACAAGCTTTTTATTCCATGTTATTCAGTGATGTCACAGCGCTTTTCTGAACAGTTTGAATATTTTTCAACTTGAAGCGCTCGGTGTGTCCACACAGAAACAGTGGTGCCCTCAGAAATAAGCCGCTTTCCCTCGAGTCGGCCACATGCAAATACATGTGCTGCTTCCTTATCGGAAACAATTGAAAGAAGTTGCTGGCGCCCACAAAAGGCTTTGTGAAAATGTCCCGGTAACAGACTATTTTCATACACAATGTCGCAGAAAGTTTGAAATGTAAGATTAGAAAATGAAGGCTTAATACATTCTAAGAGTGGGTTAGTTCTGCTGCAAGGAAAATAATATAACAAATTAAATGTAAACAATAAAGTGTTTTACAATGTGAACAATAAAACCAGCATATAAACAACAGCCTCTCAGAGTTGGCATTTATAGCCGGGACGTTGTATTGGGTTGCAATGAATCTAACTGGTGGTTATGCTAATGGCTCTACCCTCTGTATAAACATAACTCTGTATAAAAGCCATAAAAGAAGGAATAGTACACATGTTGTTTTTTCAAAGAATAAATATTAAATCAAAGCTCCCTTGCAGATTGGACATAATGTACAAACATTAGTAAGCCTCAGACTGTAGATATTTCCTTTCAGGTAAAGTTCAGTGAAGAAAGTGTTTAGAGCCATGTTTCTCCCTTTTATCAAAATGACTTTTTGTTTGTTTACCTTCATCAGGGTGGAAGCAGAAGATCCGGTGGTCACGGGCCTGCACCTCCTTCCTGGCCTCCCATGATGCCTTTTGGTCCTCCAGTAAGTTTGCATACACTTTACACACTAAAGAGAAATGCACCAGCTACGGCAGACACTGATTATTTGATGTAAAAACACACACATTTACTCCTTCAGCTGGTAAATTAAGAAACAACTATCAATTCAAATGTAATTGACAGACAACACATATTTTCATCTTCATTATCTCTCTCTCTCTCTCTCTCTCTCTCTCTCTCTCTGCTTCAGATGATCCCCCCGCCTCCTCCCATGAGCCCTGACATGGTGGATGACGAGGCTCTGGGCAGCGTGCTGATCTCCTGGTACATGAGTGGATATCACACTGGATACTACTTGGTATGTGCACCGAAGCTATCTGACTTATGATGGGCTATAAAGGAACATTACAGCCTATATTTACAGCCTCTTGCATTATTTAGCAAAGGGCAGTGGGTGTTTATGCTAATTATTTGGGGGAGTTGTTGGTAGTTACACACATTTTGCTGTTATTCCTTATCTACAATAACCTTTCCCTCCAATGTGACATTTTTTTATTTATTTTTTATGCTGCATAAAAGGTGTGAGACCTTGATTTTTATAAGGTGAGCTATATTAACATCATATTCCTTTTTTACAGGGGTTGAAACAAGGACGCAAAGAAGCTGCCAAGTGGACCAAACTGCACCACAAATGATTCGTCTCCACATCTCATAGTTTCTCAGCCACCCTCCCTTTTGTGCCTAATGTGTATTTTTGTTGTTTCAATTCAATGATTTGAAGGAAGTGTACGTGCTGTGAACACCAGTTCATCGCAGCTCCAGGAGGAGAGTTTTGTATTCTTTGTAAATAGATTAAATAAATAAAGGCTATCTGAGCACAGTTGATAACGCACTCATTGTTCTTTTTTGCACCACGGCATAGAAACACAGTTGCACTAAATTGACAGTACCGGTAAATGTGTGTATGTATGTGTATCTTTGTTCAATGATGGATGTGTCAACACGGTATTTTGCTAATTTAAGCAAACAAGGGAATCTATCCAATTTTGTGTGTGTTATTTGATGTAATGGCATGTAATGTCCAGCAGAAGTCAGACTAGTATAATGTATGCACGTGATAAGAACATGCGTCATGAATACATAATAACTTGCTGTTTAGTCCTGTACAGAATGGCTGACATCCACTCTTTGCCTCTAAGTGCTGTATACACTTGTGTCTCTGGGCATGCTCAGAATTTAATTGCAAGCCAGACTTAAGTCCTGCTTACTGTCCCTCTGGTGCTTTCCACACAGTTAATTCAGAGAATGGTTCCAGTGTATGTGTTGCGTTGGAGCTCCGTTTCCCCTGAGGAGTACCTCATCCACCAACCAATACAGCATCGCATGATCCATCATGTTTTTCACTTTGGATGTGTGCATAATTCAGGCTGATGGTTGCCAAGGTTTCAACTGCTGTTGTGCAAATTTGCAACATCCTTTAAGCTTGAAAACTTTAAATATAGACATAAGGGCTTTAACACGTAAGAGAAAGAACATTGAAGTGTTTTGATACCACTGGAGTGTTTTATGCTTGAGTGGAATGAGAGCACATTGTGAGTTACTGTCTTGATAACTTAGCATCCACACACCCTATATGTATTCACTTAGATCACTTAAACTGATCCTGTAATGTTTGAAGTGTAATAATGTAGGAACAGTAAAGGAAGTAGGGCAATAGTTACTGTATGTGTATATTTAGAATAAAGAAAACCCCATGTAATTATAGTGGGAACAGCCAGAGCCATTTCGCTGTGCCTGTAGCACTTTCATTCCAGCAGATTTCCTTTATTTCCAGTATTTGCTGCTTGTTTACACCCACTCCTCGGCTTCAAACCTGGTAGGCGGTAGATCATACGCTCTACGTGTGTGTGAAGCAGAAAGACAATCAGAAAAGTATTGTGTGGCTCCGTGTATCGGCGTTATTGTGTCCTGATTTCTTGTATCATGTGATGTTCTTCCAGCTGCTCCATAGCCACGATCTCTGACAGAAGAGCGGCCCCTTTGTTTGTGTGGTAGGCATTTTATATCCTGCTGTGACTGATCCTAACTGTGGCAGTCACTTTTGTTTCTGCCTGTTTGTGTGGGCAAAAGAAGGGAACACTTTTAGTTTTAGGGATTTACAAATAGAATATGCATATAAACGAGGGCTGATCAACCAGACCTATCTGTTCCCCACAGACGGGTTTAAAATCTGCCACGGCAAAGCCAGCACATAAGCCCCTTTCCTGCCTGACTCCGCGGCACACTGAGCTGCCCAAAGGGCCCGATGGAGCCCAGCGAGGAGTTAAAAGGGGGTCAAGACCTAGCTTGGGAAAGCGCTGCTCCCCCCTGAGACTGTCTACCCCCTACTGACCAGAGCAGCATGAGGCGTGTAAACATAATCTGCATTTCACATTGTCCCTTCCAGGAAACAGACACACATCCAAGAGAGATCACATTGAGTTACAGCGCCTTCAGCTGTTTACTCAAGCTCCCAACGTCAACAAACATCTTGCTTTTAAATAAGAGACTCGGGGGGAGATTAGAGGAACACAAGCCCCTTTCCCTTTTTCCATAGAGACCGAGCATTAAACTCTCATTGCAGATACAGTCATAATATTTTTATGTTGCTAACACCTTTATTAATGGAGGAGTCTTTTGCTTTATCACTAGATGTTAATGCATGCAGTACTTTGTTTTACAGAGAGCATAGAGCTCTAAAGTTTTACACAATCGAATGCAAACAAAGCATTGGAAGCACAACAATGTATTTTCCTATTCATAAGAACACAAACACAATCTAATGAGTGTTAGTCTAACAACAGATTGCTGTATTAAGTTGTTTATAATTCAAGAAACAAAACATGCTTACCATCACAACATATTACCATATTGCCATACGGTGGATTTTCAGACTTAATTGCAGAGCCACCGTTAATTAAAGCAGTTTGTGAATAGTAGGAAAATCACAGTTAACAATGGCTGGCAATAACACAAACCTGATGTATGTATTACCGACACACATACATGTAAATATATTTAATAATACGTTTAGGACTCAAATATATGTTCATTTCTTATTTTAACAGTTACTTACCTGTATATAGCTTTAATTGTATCTTTAATTGTATTAATCTTTATCTATCCTGTCCTGTTTTTCATTCTCACCCAGTTGTTGTTAAACTACTGAATTTCCCCACGGGGATTAATAAAGCTCCATCTTATCTTATCTTATCTTAATGCATTGATTTCCAGCTTGCCATCACTAAAGTTTTTTCTTTTTATGATTTTGCTTTTGTGTAGCCTCTGTTTCCTCTTTTTTTGAACATTCTTCACTTGGATAGTTTCTGTTAATACATTAGGTCATGGTTGGGGTTACGCTGTGTGTGAATCTACAGAAAACAGATGAATAGAGCTTTGAAAACCGGCTTCTTGCTACCGAGCACTTCTTGTAATATCACTGATCTGCTCGTAAAGAAAAAGTGTTTCTTTAAGTTGAAGCATTTCAAGCAAAAATGTACTGTCGATATAAGGCTGTGTACTGGTACTTAAACCTTAACGAATGAACAGCCAAACACACACCTACTACAAACCAAGGGTGGACAGTTCATGTGTCTAAAGAGTCTGAATTGGATGTTAGTCCCTATTCGGGAAAAATGCACCTTTTTGGACCTAGATTAAAGCAGCCCTATTAAGCTTTTGGGGGTTTTCCCTTTCCAGTAGTGTGTTTTTTTGTGAATGTAATGGTTGACAAAGGCTAAAATCCCAAAGTTCCCTCCAGAGACCTCCTTTGCTTACTTCCTGAACGTAGTGACATCACCACGTAGCACTGACACTTCTATTGGCTAGCACTCCAACACATTGTACGTGATATCGTACGGGACATCTCTAAGCAGTTGACTAATCACAACAGAGCCGCCCAGCTAACCAATCAGAGCAGACTGGGCTCTGGTTTCAGACAGAGGGTGAAAAGAGGTGCTGCAGCACAGGCAGTATGAGAAAAATAAAGAGCTTTTTGAACATCAAAGCATGGAGAGTGGAGACATGTCACAGTATAGACACACAATACAAATATGAACCTGAAAATGAGCAGAATAGGGCCCCTTTAAGACTTGGGCCGAGAAGTCTTGGACTTCCAATCCGACTTCTGTAAATGTGGATGTCACCTCAATGACCTTCTGACCTTTCCCCTCACAGCAGGTCCAGTAAAGACCTGGTGCCGCCGCAGATCAGATTCACATTCCTGCTAGATCTTCAAGCCCTGGTTCAGAGGCTCATAAATAAAATGTTATAAGATGAAGGCAAAACCTATACCCCCCGCTTTACAGGACTCTAAGTACGCTGCATTATTGGTACAAAGGAAACACTTATTCTCAGAGGCCAAAGAGTATGAATGGAACATATTCAAAAGCTCTTGATGCTTTGGCAGGTCAAGGGGATTCTTTTATCTGCATGCTTATTATGTGATATGCTGTGTCAAGTGATTTTAACCTCCTCACGCATTGTTGACCCCCGCACTGTCATGCTGGATTCAATACTCTAAGGCACATTATTCAGTCAAACATCTCTTGCATCCATATGTATTCTAGTGAAATCCTTGAGCTTTCCAAGCATACCAAACAAGTAAGGTTAGGAATGGTACAGCCCTAAAATAATTATGAATATATGAATGTGCCAGCCAAGGATGCAGGAGGCTTCATTAAAAGGTTAGTGCATTACATTAAAGTTCATTTTGCACATCCTCGATAAAGTTTTGCTGGTACTGAACTGTCATCATTTTGTACATCTTTTCATTGTATCTTTTGCCTATTTAATGTGATGTATTATTGTATTTTTTCCATGTTAATATGTTTATTGTTGGCACCAAAACAACAAGGCAAACTTCCGGTAGGTGAAAAACTGCTTGGCAATAAAACTTATTCTGATAACTTGGATTTGTATAGTATTTTTCAAACCTGTGATTAATTTAACATAACATAACAAAGACATTTGCAAGTAGGCAGGATGCACACTTAGGTTGGAGTGTAATGCTCTCACTTTGAACGTACTTTGATCCTTTTAATTTGAATCTTTGGAGTGCCTGTATTGTGGAAAAATTACTACACATTAGTACAAATAAAACTCCCTAAAAAACGCTATTCAAATAGAATGAAGCTGCATGTACATGATTCATTTGCAACCCATTTTTAAGTAAGAAAATAATGTAGAAAACTAAGTTAACTAAGTAGCAAAAAAAATGGCAAAAATGATTGGTATGTGATTTAAATAAAAGTTGAAGGAATCGTCGAAATGAGGCTACTTGATTAATGTAAAAGCAGCCTAATGTTGTTGATGATTTTTTCCTAGGCTATATTTTAAAAATATATTTTCCAATGTTGTGGTTCTGAACAAAGTCACCACTTTCCGATGCATTGTGTGTTCCTTTTACATACACACATGCATGTTCTAAGAAGTAACAACAACTTCTAAAAGCTGGAAATAATTGATGTTACAACTGTTAAAATAGTAATAATAAGTACCGTGATTCGTGCGCAGATCTGGTTCGATGCTTCATCCTTCTCTGCTGAATGACTTGCAAAAAAAAAGGCCTGCAAAAGGCATCTGTGTGATATTGCATAAGTAAATCTCTGCCTCCCTGGCCGGTAGGGGTCTCCGGATAGGCTGCAGGACAGGGTGAAGGTTGGGTCCGGGCTCCACTCCTCCACATGGGGTGTCACCATGTCACTGTTGCCTCACAAGGGGCAGTGTTTGGAAAAGTGAAAAGTCAGCTGTGAGAGAAGACTCTGTGAATCACATTTACTTTCTTCTTCCTGCGGGTGGACTTGCTTCAGTCTCACATCAGAAGAAGCGTCAGTGTTTGATTCGGGGTTTTTCTTAATCTCTTGGGAGTTTTCCCCCGGTGGGGCCGTTTCGTGCCACCTGAATCCGCGCCGGGGCTGTTTTTTGGAAGTTTTTCGAAGCAATTCCTCCCTTTGCGCACACTTTAAGTTTGCCTAATACGCCGCGCAAAGGACTGTGTGTGAAGTTGGCAGAAAGCAGAGGCGATGTTTTGCCGAAATCAAACAACCAGAGCAACCGTTGCCCGCGGCTCTGCCCTTGAAATGGAGATACGGCGAGGGAAGTTCAGAAAGAGCGTTTTCCTGGATACATCACAGGTACACACACACGCACGCATGCACACACACAAACAAACACACACACGCACACACACCGGGGGATTCTCTGTTTACAACTTTGAGTGATCTCTCTCTCTACAAACTAACTCATTTGGCACACTTCTAATCTCGTTATGAAGTCTTTTGAGGAGTACTATATTTTAATTAAGCTGCACTGGTGAGCTGCTGCCTTCACGTCCTCTGTTAATTGCAGCTTCTCCAAACTACTTTGCATTTTACTCGACTCTAAACAAAAAACAATAATATCCCTACTGAGAGTTATAAGTGTACCTGTGGTACTCACTAATGGTAGTAAATAAAAGGTGCTAATGTTCTCTTCCATCTCCCATGGTATTGTTTTAATATTCAGCTTAATTTGGTATTGTGTTGTTTTGTTGTGATGCTGGCACCTTAAAATGGTTATTGCATGACATTTGTTTATCATTATGGCTCATTTTTATATAAAAAAAGGCATTATACCTGCTCTAGTCATTCTGTCCCCAGGAGGTTTCTGCTTCAATGCTCTATTGTGAAGCCCATTGTCTCAGTTGTGTGTGTCTTTTAACTGCTTTAGCTTTGACTGCAGAATGTGGACAGTCAGCCTCAAGGGAACAGTCAAAAAAGTCTTCATCCAAAAGTTGAGAACTAGGTCAGAGCCTGCATCCCTCTCAGCTGTTTAGCACTGGATTAAACTGCTACTCTTCATGCATGTCTTCCTCTTCCTCCCTGCAAAGTTGCCATGTAAACATCTGCTTCATATTAGCCACCGTTTGTCGGCAAAACAGACAGGCTCAGAAGAGATTTCCAATCCATCTTCTAATTATTTTTTACTCGCATGCCTCTTTAATATTGTTGTGATTGAAAGTCCTCCCTCTGTCTATCTGCATCCTCTCTCACACACACATAAAAACACTCATTCATGTTTTCTGGCAACTACAGGCACTTTGCATATTACTTTCACTTGTTATTTGGTTATTCAGTCATTTCTGTGCTTTAAATTAAACCCACATTTGACCTGTAAACAGTTTTGAAAGGTCAGAGAATTGTTACGGTGATGATGCTAGACAGAGGAAAAAGGTGTGTGTGTGTGTGTGTGTGTGTGTGTGTGTGTGTGTGTGTGTGTGTGTGTGTGTGTGTGTGTGTGTGTGTGTGTGGTGTTGAAGAGAGTATCAGTGAAAGAGAAGATGTGGTGGATTGGATTGTAAGAGGATATTTAAGGAATGTTAATGGTGCAATACAGCAAATGGAAAAGATAGGGTATTGATTCTGTCTCTCTCCTTCTCTCTCACCCTGCCCGTGTGTGTGTGCAGGCATAGACACTGTCAGCTTATGTTCACCAGTTGTTTATGATTTATGTCACATGAAAACACCTCTAACCCCAGGAGAGTCAGGCGCACTCGTATCGTATTGATGTGCTTTCAGAAATTACCCTGATGGTGTCTGAGCAGCGTGGGTTCATATCTTACACACACACACACGCAGGCCAATAATACCTAACATCTCCTGGAGGTGCTACAGTGTTCATGTGGTTATATCTATACAGTGATTCAGGCAGGATTGAACAGTCAGTGTGTTTTATTTTCTAATGGGGTGAGTTGATGCATGCCTCTGGGGTGTACAGACAGCAATTTTCCTCAGAGGCATTGTGATAAGAGAGATAAGCATTGGCACGGGGTTTTATAGGCAGTGAAGGCATTCATGACTTGACTTTAATAATATTTATTTCTGTATCTGTTTGGCCAGATGAGTCATGTGAGGGTAATATGATGAGGGTGGAGAGGAAGAAAAAACTTAATATGAAAAGAAAGTGACCTGTTGAACCATCACATTCATCTTAAAGAGACCCCAGTGTGCCTTTTGGGATTTGTCCTTACCTGCAGGGTGTTATATCGGTTTGTGTGCATGTAAATGGTCTGCAAATGCTCAAATCCTAAAGTTCCCTCCCTCTTTACCTCTGTAACATTGTGACATCACTGTGTAAGACTGCGATTCCATTGGCTAGCGCTCCAACACATTGTACGTGATAGGCTAAGGGACAGGGCATCTCTTAGCGGTTGACCGATCACAACAGAGCCGGCCAGCTAACCAATCAGAGCAGACTAGGCTCTGGTTTCAGACAGAGGGTGAAAAGAGGTGCTGCAGCACAGGCAGTATGAGAAAAATAAAGACTTTACGTTTTTTTTACAACATGCCTTTTTCTTTAATAATATTCAGGCAGACGTCTAAAAGAAATGACCATATACAAGAGTTTAAAAAAAGCATTGTTATGCTGTAAAGTGTAAGCTATTTTAAAATGTATTGTAACATTATTAACCTGCAATAAATTCAAATCAATTATCTATTTTTTGATGTAACTCTAAAGGAGCACATACCATTTTTGTATCCTGATAACGTACTCTCATTAAATCTATCCCCTAACTCCCTAAGCCTAATCCAAATACAAACTTTAGAATTATTCCACCCCTAACTCGAGCTACTTTTCCCTGTTTAGCCTCTGTATTTATCAGGGTAAAGACTTCCCTTCTATTCACAGTCATTGCTTCCTTAACTGTGTAATCTGCTCTCCGCTGGTTCTCATACCAGATTAATTTGTGTCTGTGGCTTTGTTGCCAATGCTAATGATTCTCTTTCAGGGACTCTCGTCCGGCTCTGTTTGTTGTTAGGGCTCTCGATGCCGCTGTGGAGCCCGTCCGTGGCATTTCAATGAAGCAGGTTACCTCTGTGAGAGAGCAGCCTCTTTCCTCTGTGCCAGTGGATATCACATTTGTGTGTGTTCGCTTATTTGTGCCAACATTTGAACCTCTTGTGCAAATGTGTTTCTGTAGGTCATTGACATGTTATCAGAGAATGAAATGGACAAACAGCACCTTTGTTAGACCGAAGTGAAACTCATTTGTATGTGGCATGACAAATTGTAATCACAAGGGAAAGGATACTGTTATCTATATGCCAGGTATGATATATATATTCACTGCAGCGGATTATGTTAATTTGATTATTTTAAAGAATTAAGCAGCCTTTTTTGTTAAAGGGATTCATGTAATATCTTTTAAATAGAGTGAAATGGTGAAAAGAACACTGGTAAATACATAATATCATCACTATGAGTGTGTGTATGGTTCTATGTGTGTGTTTGTGTGTGTTTTAACGTGCCTGAAGGCTAGAGGCAATTGAAGCCAAAACTGCTGTTAGTAATCTAGAGACAGCAGGAACAGACTTTGGGGATTTTATGGACAATTTGCCTAATTATGACAATCAGTTCTGTTTTTAAAAGATATCAATGTTACAAATGTTGCCAGGTGTCAATTTGAGGTGAAGTATGTTCTCGGCTATGTTTCTAATATAATGGCTTGTCGTATCTGCAGAAGTCCTGGCAGTCGTGCTGTGTTCTGACTCGTCTCCTCTGAGGTCTGAATCACTCTGCTGTGTGCACATCAAACATTGACAGGGCTTTATGGCCAGAGAATGGGAAAACTGAAAAAGATTACGTGCTCATTCAGCATATGTCCAGAAATCCATTCTGCAGTCGATCCTCTGCCTGCTGCTCTCAGTGGGAGCGGAGAATATATATCTGCTCCTCTGTGATCCACAAGGCCACCGGTGTGTCTCAGCCCCCCCCCCCCACACTCTGCTGTTTCAGCTGAAGCCACCCGGGCCCTGGTGCAGTTATTATTCTGAAGTTTGGGGATGGCATGTCCTGTATTTCAATTACTTATGTTTAACCAAATGATGGTCCCACACTAAACTTTATTTCCGCAGCTCAAAGTGCTTTAACAAATTGACGATCGGAAAATAAGACATTCAATTCAAGTCACATTTAAACCAATAACAAATGTAGCATGTGTACATGGTATATTCTCAATAGAATACAAGAAGGTAAAATAAGAAAAATGATAAATGCAACAAAAATAATCCAAAGGTTAAAATTTAGTTAGAATTAGAGAGACATAAGAAAAAAATAAGAAAAAATTAGAAGGGGACTGTTTCTAAAAAAAAAAAAAGAAGTATATTTTCAGCTGTTGTTTAAAGTGTATTTCCTGGTAAGGTGTTCCACAGTTTGGGTGAGACATGGATAAAAGCTGCTTTCCCCATCTTATTTCGGGGGACTTTTTAAATATTTAAAATGCCTTCTGTTGAGGACCGTAGGGCTGGCAGAAGGATATAAAACAATAGAGAATTGCAAATATAAGAGGGTGGCAGACCATAGAATCAATTCGAGAAGATACAGGAAGGCAGGTCAGTGAAGCCAATATGGGAGTAATGGCCTCTCTTTTTTGTTTTTGTTAAAAGCCACGTAGAGTTCTGAATTTGGCTAAAGTTAACGGTTGACTTTTTTCGAAAGACAAAGTGTAACAATCACTACCGTAGTCCAACCTGCTGGAGATGAATGCATGAATGAGTTTTTCAGCAACTTCTGTATTGAAAAACTGTCGAGCAGTGGTGATTTTCCTGAGGTGGAAGAAAGTTGTTTTGGTTACTTTGCTGTAAACTTAAGTCAGAATCTAAAATAACTCCCTGACTTGTTACCTCCATTATTCCAAGTATCCTCCTAAGACTAGTCCACACTGTGGGTACCACCAGCAGGGCCAGGAAGTGGTTAGATGTGTGTGAGATGACACACCCATCCACCCACACACACTCTCTCCCAGCCTGCAGGAGTGTACGGCAAATCCTGGGAGTCTGCCGCTTGTGATAAATACAAGCTTTAACAGCTCTGGGCTGCGGTTCGCTTGGTTTTGGTGCTCTGCCCTTCTCCACCCTGTAGATCCACACACTCTCACCAGCAAGTATCCAAACTGAACATACTAGTGGCTTGAGTGAAATGTTGGACACCATGGGTGTTTCCCAGGCTCAGCATATGTTCACCCACCCTAAAAAGAATGTGTTGGTCACACCAGTAGTGTGCTGACTCCTATCTTGCAGTGATTTTGTTTTTGAATGTGTACATTAGCAAAATAAGTAGTATTTGGTTGAATTGTGGGATGTTTACATATTTTCCACCACATTCCGATCTTCCTGGATGTGAAATATGTAGCTTTTCTCACTGGACCTGATGCGTCCTTTTGTTGTTCCTCCAAAGTCTGAGATGTTTTTCTCTCTTGTATGTTTTCTCCAGATGTTTGTATGTATGGTTTATAGTTCAAACCAAACACTGTAGGCAGCCTGATTTTCAGCCGCCTCTCAGTGTGGTTTCTGCTAGCGTTTAATGTGGCCTGCCCAAAAAAACAGCGATGAACTAAGCCTATTTATGTAAGCACATGTTTGCATCCTCACATACACCGAGGGAGAGAGGTCATGTAGATGTTGCCAGGACGACACTTTTGCCAGCAAGAGGAAGCACCTCAGCCCATGAGCCCATTGAGGAAAGAGCCGCTTTCAAGGAATGCCAAAACTTCCCCCCCCCGAGTCTCTCTCTCAAGGCAGCTCTGTGTGCCGGGAGGACAATGAGCCACCGCTTCTCATAGCCCAAAACCGAGCACTGTGCCTGGGTATGAAAAGCCAGGAAAAGGGGCTCGGATGCCTGGGGGGGTTTTAAGAGTGGAGGCTTTCTACTAGATTTCTTGAACCACTAAAGTGTAAAAGTTGCCAAAACTGGCTAGAATATTTAATTGATTTATTTGCATTTTAAGAATGAATATGGTTACAGGGCATACATAAAATGAACGCAGATATAAATGTAATACAAATAAAAATAAATCCACAAATCAGAAAAGATTAAAAAAAACTGCAGGAAAAACAAAACGGTACAATTATAAATATTAATTTACAGGATTAAGTTGAAGCATTTGGGATTTTCCCTTTTCCCGACTGTAGGTTTTTGTGCATGTAAATGGTCTGCAAAGGCTCAAATCCCCCCCCCCCCCGATCTGCCTGAAACGCCATTGGACTCCTTTTTCGTAATATGATGACATCACTAGGTCACACTCCTGCTTCTATTAGCTAGCCCTCCAACACATTGGACGTGATAAACTAAGGGGCGGGGCATCTCTAAGCGTTTGACCAATCACAACAGAGCCGGCCAGCTAACCAATCAGAGCAGACTGGGCTCTGGTTTCAGACAGAGGGTGAAAAGAGGTGCTGCAGCACAGGCAGTATGAGAAAAATAAATGTTTGAACCATAAAGCATGGAGACATGTCACAGTAGAAGCATTAAATACAAATATAAAACCTGAACATTTGCATAATAGCACCCCTTTAAAACAACAGATACATCATTGATTCTCATAAGTACATTATTGACCCATCCAACCTGAAGGTTTTCAGTGATGTTTTATGTTTCCACCCCCATTTTCCCATCTATCGTCAAAGATTAGACTTGTAATTTCAGTTTTACGTTTCATTCCAAGATCGTTTCATTTTAAGTGTTGTAATTTGTTGAATTATCTCTACTCCTTTACAAGGAAGAATGTTTTTCGAGAGAGTTATTATATGTCATCTGAAGCCCAATCTTCCAAGTTAGTGTGGGACTTCATGCTACTTTTAAGTGTTAGCGTGCAGCTTCGGGGCTTTCTGGCATGTCGAGCACTGCAGGGGTGCAGAGGAGATGCCAGGGAAAGTTTTACCCTCCCAAAGACCCTTCCTTCAGACAAAGCTCGACCACTGGAGCTTTCTGCTCCGGGGCCCTCTTGGTATGCTGAGGGATATTTTAACTAGCAAATGTTTAACTTTTTTTATTACTCAGGCTTTGTGTAAACATCATTGTTGAGCAATGTTCCCACTCAGCCTCAGAATGCATAAAAAGAACAATTATTTAATCTCTTTCTTTAAAAAAATTTGCAAATATCCTGCTTTTGCTCCCATGGTAATAATGGGTCTGTTTTCCTAATAACTTTAGAGAAAGAGAGAACACAGCTTTATTGTTCAAAGAGAGTATTTCATAAAGAATATTACTTCTGTCTCTATTGAAATCACATACACACATTCGTTATCTTTTAAATGCGACTAGCCAGGGTTATTTTGTGTTTTTTTACTGAACACAATAAGCGTATTGTTTGTAGGGAAATGTCACATATTTAATATAATTCATGTCCTTGCTCTGAGGCAGTGATAATCTTTTTCAGTCTTTTAATTTGTTCATTTTCACAGTGAGCTATCTGAACCTTAGCCAACGGACCTTACAGCACACTGTGGGTTTATTCACGTGGCCCCTAAAGCCCTGAAGCTGTCTGTTCCTCTCTTTTTCATATGACCCACCCGTGCACACAGTGTCATAGTTAGTGAACGTCCTCCTGCGGGACACAACTCTCTTTCACTGGCTTATCTCATCCTACCACCGACTGGACATCATGGACAGACTATTTAATGCTCTGCTCAATGAGTACATTTGGCATTATAAAAGTAAAATGTTTTTTTGAGTCGAAAGGGGGGGGGACACCAAGCCCTCAGGAGGTGTGCCGGGCGTTGAATCAAGTTTTTATAAGGGCATAACGGTGGTAATACAACTTTGGTGTTAGTCATGTGAAGCCATTAGGCCCAAAAAAATGAATGAATGAACTTACATTGGGAAAAGCACATCTGTAAATCAGTGTATATATGTTTTTTAAGGTGAATCGATTTCACAGTCTGAACGCTTGAATAGCCCCTATTGAAATCACTAGGTCCAACATGTTGTACATTTCGCTTAAAGATGAATCCAGACTTATTTTCCCTGATTCATTCCAATGAGCAGAGACTGGATGTGATTTAGCGGTTGGGAGGCGTGGCTTAAGGAAGATTCCCGTAAGATCTGGGTATTTTTGATCTTGAGTCAGGCCATTTTGGTGTCTTGTGCCATAACAACTTTCATAGGAATGAACGGGGCCCCGCCTCCAGCGCGGTATCCAGTTCTCTTTATACATCCATGGGTGACACGCCCAAATGTTCCCAGGGTCGGATTCAAACCTGGGTCTTCTGTAGCGAGGACTGAGCTCCAGTATATGGGATAAACTCTACCGTACGGCGGCCTGTATTCAAAGATGTTGTAGCAGATTTCCTTTTAATGTTAATACGTTTTCACTCTCGTTTTTATCTCATTTGCTGCTTTATTCTGTTATAAATCTTGGATCCATCTTTATTTTCTTTTTATATATAGACACATTATGTGTTTGGACTGTGTAGGTTGTAAATGTATTATCTTTTTAATCTATAAAAAAGACAACACATACCACACGTCTGTCCGTCCTGGGAGAGGGATCCCTCCTCTCTCACTCTCCCTATCGGTTTTCCCTCTGGTTCATTGTAGGGTTTCTTTTGAAGTTATCCTTGTACGATGTGAGAGTCTAAGGATAGACGGTGTTGTAATGTGAACAAACTGTAAATCCCCCTTAGACAAATGTGTTACGTGTGATATTGGGTTATATAAATACTACTTTGAATGATTGATCGACACCATTCAATTATCTATTTCCAGGTTCTCATGCTACCAATTCACACGCATGCAGTTTCCCGCCTCTGTGTGAGGGCCATAAGTGTTTTGGCCGTGGAATGTGGTTGGTGGCCTGCGTCTCTGTGGCATCTGGTGTCAGGGTGCAGTCTAACAGCTGAGGGTCTGCTGCTGATGTTGTAAGTGAACCCCACCCAGATGTCATCAGACTAAACTCTGCACAAGGAGCGGATAGAGAGAGATAACAAACATGTATGTACACACACAGACACAGGAAGTGAGTCACACAATCTGTCCGTATCCAGTTCACATCAGCTCCATATATGCCCACACATTTAAAACCCTCCTTACTGTTTTGTGTTCTGAATGAAAGCTGCTGTTTGGAGCGCTTCATTAGTCATTCATGGTAACTGGAGTTTGTCAGCCTCTGTTTCAAACACACACACTCACACACATTCAGACAGTGACTAAGCAGCAGTGACTCCTTGAGCAAGGTCCATTGCATATTATCAGACATAGACAGGCTTTGTTCACACAGCGCGTGCTGTCCTGAGCGGGGCTGTCACTGGCAGTGACTCGGCTAACAGACAGATGGAGAGGTAGATGGAGGTGGCGTAATCACTGGATACTTTCCCACTCGCCCAGATGGGAAACTTCCTCCATGCATCATCAAACCCGTCTCATACAGTCACCACCTCGGCGAGTGGAGGGGATAATGCTTTTGAATCACAGTATACACAGAACTGTTGCCATGCGAGTCCCTGCTTGTCTATACCTTTTCTTTACAGCACACCGTTTTCTCCTTCCCCATCTATCACCCTCATGCCTCCTTTTCCCAGGAGAGCCACATTATATGGGCCACACTACTTCTTTTAGGCTGTGGTCCCCTGATGCTGCAAGAAAATGGGACTTTTCTTACTGTATAGGACTAACCCACTTTCCTGATCCAGTTTACACAGAGGAACTCATCCTTTGTCTTTACCTCTAGACACCCACGGACCATTACTGTTTGTTTTATGTCTCTTTTATCTGTCAATCTATTCTCACTGTTTGTCTTTGGATTCGCTGCCCACTAGAGACGCTAACCGGAATCCAGCTCGGCACTAACAGACTGGAAAGCACATTTTGACTGCCTAATGCCAAAGGTATCTTGCTCCTGTGAACATAAGACCCCCACTGGGTACTCCTCTGTTAAACATTGACAAAAAGACACCCGCCCACGTACACACACAGATTCCGATGCGTGGTTTCATTTACAGTCCAGGACACTTGCTGTCAGCCGCTTTTGACTTATCACAGAGGGGCTTAGAAACATGAGAGGCTTTGTGTCTATGTGGAAAAATGCTATTCTCTGAAAACATCGCTATGCTGAAGACTTTGAGACATAGTTTCAATTGTTGGGTTCACAAGATAGATTTCTCTCAGGTTTTAAAAAGTGTTTTCTAGTACTGTATATCTAACTGAGTTACCAAAATAAAGGCTTTGTGTTTGCTCTTTATAACCCCAGTTAAAACATTTGAACACACAAAGCAGATATGTCTCGATTTTAAAATGTTAATCATTAAAAAGTGCACTGGCAAGAGGAAAAACGTTTTACTTGTTTGTTACTAAATTTGTCAAATAATTTGAAGTGAAGTAGTTAGAGCTGAAACATGACAAAACAAAATATTTGATGGCGTTGTTGTTTTAGCCTTTCTGACATTAAATAGACTAAATTAACAATAATTGGTTCATCAAAAAAGATGAATTGACCACATAATGAGTCCTGTAATTATCCACCAAGTATCACACTTAATGTTGAAGTTGTGTTTGTACTGTGTGTCTACATTTTATTCAGCCTCTCTCTCGGGCGTTCCCCAAAGATGTGACTTTGTGCCAGACGTGAAAAACAGCTGATTAAGTGAAGTGTGCGGCTGTACTTTCCAAATATGATCAACAAACAAAGTCACAAGTAGCAGCCAAAATAGTTGAAATACCACAAACCAATTAATGCAAATCCCATTCTTAAACCAAGTCCAATCTCAACACACACATCAAATATATCTTAAATGACTTAATCAAATTAAATGGCCAGAATGCCCTTGCCTCATTAGGCTTTTTTGTTTTGTACTTCTACCTGAACAGAGATCAGTAACCTTTCCAAATGTTATGCCTGTCTGTTTGAGATATCTTCTCCTTAATGTTAACGTTGTTTCTACAGATGTTAACATTCTACAGTTTCTGCAGATGTTCTCTGTGTTTTATTGCTTCTGCAGATGTTTACATGTGTGGCTCCTGTGTAACATTTTACACAGACAGACTTTGACTACAAACAGCAGCTTCTGGATGTAAGCACTTCTCAAAATAAGTATTATGGTCTGGCAAAAGTGAACTCTGCAATTAAAAGTGCAGAATTTCATATTTTGTAAGCTTGACTATACAAGGGACAATTCATTGTATTGGTTATATGTATTTCTATGTTGTCACTGCTCACTCTTCTCTGCTATGTATCTTTTAACATTTCGGAATACAAGCATACTTTTCATACTTTGATAAAATGTATCAATTCATGTAATCAAAATGAATGACCTTGCCTCTTTAGACCTTGAGAACATTGAGCACAGTTTACAATATAGTCGTACAAATCCAGAGTAATGGACACAAAGTCAATTAGCACTCCATCCTTTACTGCATGCTCTAAGTTTAGCCTGTCCCTGACGCGTCATTAACCTTCCACATGTCCATTAACACTGGATAATATGTGGGACATCTACGTCCACCTGCTATCCTACATCTTGTCTGCTCTCCTCTTTATTCCAGTCTCTTCTTTTCATTTGTTTGAAAGAGGACAAAGAGGCCCTCTATCCTCTGCTCCTATACATCACATCACCACCTGACTTTGTTGTGAAACGCATGGGGTCAGGGCCCCTCTTTCATACAGAGGAATGCACTGTGAGAGGTGTGTGTGTGTGTGTGTGGCCTAGCATTACTATACTTGTGGGGACCTAAATCGGTTTACACAGTCACGTATGGGGACATGAGGGGAATCATTAATTTTAGAGTAAGGGTTAGGCATGTGTTGGTTAAGGTTAGGATAAGTCTCCAGGAAATGCAGTCAATGTTATGTCCCCTGAAGAGGTGTGTGTGTGTGTGTGTGTGTGTGTGTGTGTGTGTGTGTGTGTGTGTGTGTGTGTGTGTGTGTACACACACCTTCACTGTGAACTGTGTGTAATAACCAGCTGTACATAGTTGATTCAATCAATTTTTTCCCCTGCACTTCATTTTGTTCGTGCTGTTTAAAAGCATTGACACTAAATTGAAATATCTTGGAGGAACGAAGGAAAGGGCAAAGGGGCACAGCCACAAATGATGTTGCTCTTTTTTTTGATGATGCCGAGCAGGTGTTTGACTTTATGAGAGCAGATGGGTCTATTATGCATGTCTGCCTCCCCTGCATGCTGCATATTGTAGTCCCTGCCAGCGTGCCTGTGTTTTAATGTGTTTGTTTACCAGGCCCAGTGGCAGAAGGTGTGGTGTCAGATCTTGTTGTATCGCCGTGTTGTTCCTGCTGTCTCAGCAATTACTTTTATCCCGTCTGTCTCTAGGTTTTCGGTTATTGCCTACCTGAAGAAAAAGAAAGAGATCAGCTTGTCTGGAAGTTCACTCGGGTCGAATCGGACGCTTAATCGCCCGTCCTGAAGGTGTGAATGATAACGTGGATGCCTATAAGAGCGTACCATGATAGGTAGACAAATATTCTTTGATGAAATAGGATTTGACTGTTGAATGAACAGTCATATTAACAGAAATGTGCTCATTAGGTGTGCCAGATTGAACGCCAGTTAGCACAATTTGTCAGCTACTAAAAGAGGTCTGGCAATCAGTACTTTCAGATGTGATTGCAGCGGAAGACAAATCATCTGTTCAAATGAGGGGAATCAGTGTGTGATTGGAAACAGTCTCAACAAATCCAACATACACACTGCGCTGACGAGAGGAAATAAATCAAGTTATATTTTCATTGGTTTGTTTCTGAATTGTTGTTGTACCTGTTTGTCGTGTGGCGAGTTTCCATACCTCACATCACCAGACATACAACGTCATTAGAGCTCAAGCAATTAACTGATCACAAAACTAATCTGATGATATTTCTTCCGACATTTGATAAACTAAATTAACAATGAGCGATGCAAAAAAATAAGTGAAGGGTAGATAGAGAGATCACATGTGATGAGGACTGTAAATATACAGTATGCAAAGCTCATTATACAGACACTATACACTGTATCTGTAAATGCTATCCAGACTCTTGCCAGGGAATTCCCCAAAGTGGTGACTAGTGTTACATCCCGGACGAGCCCACAAATATGTTAGGCCCAGACCTAGGGGAACATAGGCGTAGCATAAAATGCACTCTCCCCACTCCCAAGAACACGGACGCCAAAACAGAGAATGCGTTTGGTAAATTTATTTACCCAAAATTATTACACACCGGAGTAGCAAAACCACAAAACAAAGAAAGCTTTTAACACAAAATCTTACCTATCAAATGAGAAAAATAAACGTACAAAAATCTTACCTACTCTAATGCAAAAAAACAGGAGAAAACGAATTATCCAGAAGGAAAAAAGAAAGGGTTTTGCACTCCTAAGCAAAATAAATAAAGCGTGTCTAACAAAGACAGGTTTAGTAGCTTTTCTACACAGTCTCACTACACGGGAGAAAAGGACCGGCATACGGTATAAATAAGCAATCAGTGTGACAGACATCGCAGCGCAGATGTGTGTTGGGAGTAGGAGAAGTCTAGTCGGAGAGAGACCGAGGAACTGCACGGCTGCAGTTAAATATCCTCTCTTCTTCAGGTGGACCAATCAGCAGGTTGAAGGTAGCTAATCAGCTTAACGGGCACCACCTGTTGCTCACACACACACACACACACACACACACACACACACACACACACACTCATAGACACAGGAGGGAAAAATGTCCACACACATGACCTGTCGTAACACTAGCCAGACGAGAGAACCACCTGACTAAGGGAAGTTTGCGGCTTTAGTTTAAAATAAATCTACAAATGAGGTAATAGGTAACAGTGAAATGTGTTTTCTTGATAGAGACGGGGTTAAAATACCACAAACAAACATTTTAGATAAATGTGACTATCGTACTAAAACCAATTTCAATCTATATGCAAATATTGTTAAACAAGTTGTTCGGTAAAATTATATATTAACAATAATTTATACTAAATGTCCAGAAGGATCTTGCCTTGTTAGGCTTTCTCCCAGTAACCCTTAAAGAAGTTACGCCTGTCTGTTTGAGATATGTTGTCCCTAATGATAACATAACTACGTTGTTTCTACAGATGTTTACATTCTTATTCAGTTTCTGCAGATGTTCTCTGTGTTTTATTGCTTCTGCAGATGTTTACATTTCTGGCTTCTGTGTAACATTTTACTCAGACAGACTTTTACTACAACCAGCAGCTTCTGGCTGGGGGCTCTTCTAACAATATGTATGACGGTCTGGCAGAAGTGACCGCACAGCAAACAAAAGTGCAATACTTTCATGTTTTTTAAGCTTAACTAAGCTTCACCAATTATACATTAGTTTAATACATTCTGTTTTCACTGCTCACTCATCTCTATTATGTCTAGTTTGACTTGGAAACGATTAGAAAACAAGCACATTTCCTTTGTTGCATTCAAAGTCAACAAGTATTTAACACATTTGTGAATACACTAATCTCAAAGTAATGTTTCATGATCATTATTATTATAATTATTGTTAACTAGTAAAGTAGGGTGCATTCTCCTTGACTGTTTGAGGCACTTCTTACTGCATTGCTCTTCCTGTCCTGCAGAGGGAGCCATTGCTCCATTTTAGATCCGGCAGCAGCCTCAGAGCAAAGCCTCGCCTTTCTCCAGTCTTTATCATCTTCCCTTTACAGAATTGACATTCACCTCATACGCGCATTACATTTATAAATGGTCATGTATGAAAAGCATCGATATGATGAAATGCTCAATGGATTGCCTCTGTGTACACTTCCTCTTAAATCCTCTCTGATATTGCACAGCCTCGCCCCTGAGTGCAGAAATCAATGGAGATGAATTGCCTAAAGAGTAAGTTTCCCTCTCGCTGAGCTGCTCTCTTCTTCAGAGACGATGAGATGCTGCAGGGGTGACTGAGGGGGCAATCTGCGCGTCAGCAGTGAGTCTGGGCAGCAGCCAGAGAGCTCTCTGCTGACTCGCTGCACTATCTGTAGGAGTGCGTGTTGATGATAGAAGTGCAAAACCAATACTGACTCAAACAGTTGGACCAGTGACATTAGGATATGATTATGTTAATAAAGAACATTTCAGTTCCTTTAATAGCTATGCATGTATGTGTATTTTTGCACATTCCTTTGTACATGTTGCACGTCTCTATACAACTTTTGAAAACTGCACAGCTCTCCAATCTATTCTGAAGTATATTCTCAATATACTTCACATCTTTTATTTTCCAGGCTTATTTGTCAGATATCCATATTTTTGTATATTTCTTTAATGTATTTTGTTAATATTATTTTTCTTTTTTTACATTATTATTACATTTTCAATACGTCTCTTAAAATATTTTTAATAATAATTATATTTTTGCTCCTTTTTTGCAATTTACTTTTCCTTACTGTGTTTAATGTTTGCACCATTATAAGACAAAGCAAATTCCTTATAGATGAAATACCACCTGGCACTAAACCTGATTATGATCCTCTGACTAGAATGAAAAGTATTGTTTTGGTCAAGCTTAATGTTGCCTCACACATGTTCCCAGTCTCTTTCACACAGTAAGCCTACAGGTTGTTATTCAAACACAGTGGCCAACCGTGTCTATCACAACTGGACCTTCTGTAGACACCTAGACACAC